>NW_027478433.1:1435877-1645154 GCF_051014685.1 Ptiloglossa arizonensis | reverse complement strand
AACCAATAACTACAAAGGCCTAGGTGAAAAACACACATATCTTTGTAATCGGGCGAGTTTCTACTTTAAGATGCAACTGGAATTTCTCGAGTTCGTCAATCCGTTCGCGAGAAATGGGAGTTTGAATTTAAGGAATCTTTGAGAAACTATCAAAATTTTCGCAAGTCTGATACTCGAAACCAATAACTACAATGGCCTACGGGGAAAATACACACACCTTTGTAATCGGGCCAGTTTCCATTTTCAGATGCAACAGAAATTTCTCGAGTTCGTCAATCCGTTCGGGAGGTATGGGAGTTTGAAGTTAAGGAATGGCTGTGAAACCATTCAAATTTTCGCTGGTCTGATACTCGAAACCAATAACTGGAATGGCCTAGGGGAAAAGTACACACACCATTGTAATCGGGCGAGTTTCTACTTTCAGATGCAATTGAAATTTCTCGAGTTCGTCAATCCGTTCGCGAGATATGGGAATTTGAAGTTAAGGAATGCTTGAGAAACCATCAAAATTTTCGAAAGTCTGATACTCGAAACCAATAACTACAAAGGCCTAGGGGAAAAGTACACACACCATTGTAATCGGGCGAGTTTCTACTTTCAGATGCAACAGGAATTTCTCGAGTTCGTCAACCCGTTCGCGAGATATGTGAGTTTGAATTTAAGGAATGCTTGGGAAACCATCAAAATTTTCAGAAGTCTGATACTCGAAACCAATAACTGCAAAGGCCTAGGGGAAAAATACACCTACCGTTGTAATCGGGCGAGTTTCAACTTTCACATGCAACCTGAATTTCTCGAGTTCGGAAATCCGTTCGCGAGATATGGGAGTTTGAAATTAAGGAATGGTTGAGAAACCATCAAAATTTTCGCTGGTCTGATACTCGAAACCAATAACTGGAATGGCCTAGGGGAAAAGTACACACACCATTGTAATCGGGCGAGTTTCTACTTTCACATGCAACAGGAACTTCTCGAGTTCGGAAATCCGTTCGGGAGATATGGGAGTTTGAAGTTAAGGAATGGTTGTGAAACCATCAAAATTTTCGCTCGTCTGCTACTCGAAACCAATAAATGGAATGGCCTAGGGGAAAAGTACACACACCATTGTAATCGGGCGAGTTTCTACTTTCAGATGCAGCAGAAATTTCTCGAGTTCGTCAATCCGTTCGCGAGAAATGGGAGTTTGAAGTTAAGGAATGGTTGAGAAACTATCAAAATTTTCGCAAGTCTGATACTCGAAACCAATAACTACAAAGGCCTAGGTGAAAAACACACATATCTTTGTAATCGGGCGAGTTTCTACTTTAAGATGCAACTGGAATTTCTCGAGTTCGTCAATCCGTTCGCGAGAAATGGGAGTTTGAATTTAAGGAATGTTTGAGAAGCTATCAAAATTTTCGCAAGTCTGATACTCGAAACCAATAACTACAATGGCCTAGGGGGAATATACAAACACCTTTGCAATCGGGCCAGTTTCCATTTTCAGATGCAACAGGCATTTCTCGAGTTCGTCAACCCGTTCGCGAGATACGGGAGTTTGAAGATACGGAATGGTTGAGAAACCATCAAAATTTTCGCTGGTCTGATACTCGAAACCAATAACTGGAATGGCCTAGGGGAAAAGTACACATACCATTGTAATCGTGCGAGTTTCTACTTTCAGATGCAACAGAAATTTCTCGAGTTCGTCAATCCGTTCGGGAGGTATGGGAGTTTGAAGTTAAGGAATGGCTGTGAAACCATTCAAATTTTCGCTGGTCTGATACTCGAAACCAATAACTGGAATGGCCTAGGGGAAAAGTACGAACACCATTGTAATCGGGCGAGTTTCTACTTTCAGATGCAATTGAAATTTCTCGAGTTCGTCAATCCGTTCGCGAGATATGGGAATTTGAAGTTAAGGAATGCTTGAGAAACCATCAAAATTTTCGAAAGTCTGATACTCGAAACCAATAACTACAAAGGCCTAGGGGAAAAGTACACACACCATTGTAATCGGGCGAGTTTCTACTTTCAGATGCAACAGGAATTTCTCGAGTTCGTCAACCCGTTCGCGAGATATGGGAGTTTGAATTTAAGGAATGCTTGGGAAACCATCAAAATTTTCAGAAGTCTGATACTCGAAACCAATAACTGCAAAGGCCTAGGGGAAAAATACACCTACCGTTGTAATCGGGCGAGTTTCAACTTTCACATGCAACCTGAATTTCTCGAGTTCGGAAATCCGTTCGCGAGATACGGGAGTTTGAAGATACGGAATGGTTGAGAAACCATCAAAATTTTCGCTGGTCTGATACTCGAAACCAATAACTACAAAGGCCTAGGTGAAAAACACACATATCTTTGTAATCGGGCGAGTTTCTACTTTAAGATGCAACTGGAATTTCTCGAGTTCGTCAATCCGTTCGCGAGAAATGGGAGTTTGAATTTAAGGAATGTTTGAGAAGCTATCAAAATTTTCGCAAGTCTGATACTCGAAACCAATAACTACAATGGCCTAGGGGGAATATACAAACACCTTTGCAATCGGGCCAGTTTCCATTTTCAGATGCAACAGGCATTTCTCGAGTTCGTCAACCCGTTCGCGAGATACGGGAGTTTGAAGATACGGAATGGTTGAGAAACCATCAAAATTTTCGCTGGTCTGATACTCGAAACCAATAACTGGAATGGCCTAGGGGAAAAGTACACATACCATTGTAATCGTGCGAGTTTCTACTTTCAGATGCAACAGAAATTTCTCGAGTTCGTCAATCCGTTCGGGAGGTATGGGAGTTTGAAGTTAAGGAATGGCTGTGAAACCATTCAAATTTTCGCTGGTCTGATACTCGAAACCAATAACTGGAATGGCCTAGGGGAAAAGTACGAACACCATTGTAATCGGGCGAGTTTCTACTTTCAGATGCAATTGAAATTTCTCGAGTTCGTCAATCCGTTCGCGAGATATGGGAATTTGAAGTTAAGGAATGCTTGAGAAACCATCAAAATTTTCGAAAGTCTGATACTCGAAACCAATAACTACAAAGGCCTAGGGGAAAAGTACACACACCATTGTAATCGGGCGAGTTTCTACTTTCAGATGCAACAGGAATTTCTCGAGTTCGTCAACCCGTTCGCGAGATATGGGAGTTTGAATTTAAGGAATGCTTGGGAAACCATCAAAATTTTCAGAAGTCTGATACTCGAAACCAATAACTGCAAAGGCCTAGGGGAAAAATACACCTACCGTTGTAATCGGGCGAGTTTCAACTTTCACATGCAACCTGAATTTCTCGAGTTCGGAAATCCGTTCGCGAGATACGGGAGTTTGAAGATACGGAATGGTTGAGAAACCATCAAAATTTTCGCTGGTCTGATACTCGAAACCAATAACTACTATGATCTAGGGCAAAAATACACATACCTTTGTATTCGGGCGAGTTTCTACTTTCAGATGCAACAGGAATTTCTCGAGTTCGTTAATCCTTTCGCGAGATATGGGAGTTTGAAGTTAAGGAATGGTTGAGAAACCATCAAAATTTTCGCTGGTCTGATACTCGAAACCAATAAATGGAATGGCCTAGGGCAAAAGTACACACGCCTTTGTATTCGGGCGAGTTTCCACTTTCAGATGCAACAGAAATTTCTCGAGTTCGTCAATCCGTTCGGGAGGTATGGGAGTGGGAAGTTAAGGAATGGCTGTGAAACCATTCAAATTTTCGCTGGTCTGATACTCGAAACCAATAACTGGAATTGCCTAGGGGAAAAGTACACACACCATTGTAATTGGGCGAGTTTCTACTTTCAGATGCAATCGAAATTTCTCGAGTTCGTCATTCCGTTCGCGAGATATGGGAATTTGAAGTTAAGGAATGATTGAGAAACCATCAAAATTTTCGAAAGTCTGATACTCGAAACCAATAACTACAAAGGCCTAGGGGAAAAATACACCTACCGTTTTAATCGGGCGAGTTTCTACTTTCACATGCAACAGGAATTTCTCGAGTTCGTCAATCCGTTCGCGAGATATGGGTGTTTGAATTTAAGGAATGGTTGAGAAACCATCAAAATTTTCGAAAGTCTGATACTCGAAATCAATAACTACAAAGGCCTAGGGGAAAAATACACATACCATTGCAATCGTGCGAGTTTCTACTTTCAGATGCAACAGGAATTTCTCGATTTCGTCAATCCTTTCGCGAGATATGGGAGTTTGAAGTTAAGGAATGGTTGAGAAACCATCAAAATTTTCGCTGGTCTGATACTCGAAACCAATAACTGGAATGGCCATGGGGAAAAGTACACACACCATTGTAATCGGGCTAGTTTCTACTTTCAGATGCAACAGAAATTTCTCGAGTTCGTCAATCCGTTCGCGAGATATGGGAGTTTGAAGTTAAGGAATGGTTGTGAAACCATCAAAATTTTCGCTGGTCTGATACTCGAAACCAATAACTGGAATGGCCTAGGGGAAAAGTACACACACCATTGTAATCGGGCGTGTTTCTACATTCAGATGCAACGGAAATTTCTCGAGTTCGTCAATCCGTTCGCGAGATATGGGAGTTTGAAGTTAAGGAATGGTTGAGAAACCATTAAAATTTTCGCAAGTCTGATACTCGAAACCAGTAACTACAATGGCCTAGGAGAAAAATACACATACCGTAGTAATCGGGCGAGTATCTGCTTTCAAACGCAACAGGAATTTCTCGAATTCGTCAATCCGTTCGCGAGATGTGGGAGTTTGAAATTAAGGAATCGTTGAGAAACCATCAAAATTTTCGCAAGTCTGATACTCGAAACCAATAAGTACTAATTCCTGGGGCAAAAATACACATACCGTTGTAATCGGGCGAGTATCTGCTTTCATATGCAACAGGAATTTCTCGAGTTCGTCAATCCGTTCGCGAGATATGGGAGTTTGAAGTTGAGGAATGGTTGAGAAACCATTAAAATTTTCGCAAGTCTGATACTCGAAACCAGTAACTACTATTGCGTAGGGCAAAAATACAAATGCCGTAGTAATCGGGCGAGTATCTGCTTTCAAACGCAACAGGAATTTCTCGAGTTCGTCAATCCGTTCGCGAGATGTGGGAGTTTGAAGTTAAGGAATGGTTGTGAATCCATCGAAATTTTCGCTGGACTGATACTCGAAACCAATAACTGGAATGGCCTAGGGGAAAGTACACACACCATTGTAATCGGGCGAGTTTCTACTTTCAGATGCAACAGGAAATTCTCGAGTTCGTCAATCCGTTCGCGAGATATGGGAGTTTGAAGTTAAGGAATGGTTGAGAAACCATGAAAATTTTCGCAAGTCTGATACTCGAAACCAATAACTACTATTTCCTAGGGCAAAAATACACATTCCGTTGTAATCGGGCGGGTTTCTGCTTTCATATGCAACAGGAACTTCTCGAGTTCGTCAATCCGTTCGCGAGATATGGGAGTTTGAAGTTAAGGAATGGTTGAGAAACCATGAAAAATTTCGCAAGTCTGATTCTCGAGACCAATAACTACTATGGCCTAGGGCTAAAAATACACACACCGCTGTAATCGGGCGAGATTCTGCTTTCAGATGCAACAGGAATTTCTAGAGTTCGTCAATCAGTTCGCGAGATATGGGAGTTTGAAGTGAAGGAATGGTTGAGAAACCATCAAAATTTTCGCAAGTCTGATACTCGAAACCAATAACTACTATTTCCTAGGGCAAAAATACACATTCCGTTGTAATCGGGCGGGTTTCTGCTTTCATATGCAACAGGAACTTCTCGAGTTCGTCAATCCGTTCGCGAGATATGGGAGTTTGAAGTTAAGGAATGGTTGAGAAACAATCATAATTTTCGCAAGTCTGATATTCGAAACCAATAACCACTATGGCCTAGGGCAGAAGTACACACACCGTTGTAATCGGGCGAGTTTCTGCTTTCAGATGCAACAGGAATTTCTGGAGTTCGTCAATCAGTTCGCGAGATATGGGAGTTTGAAGTGACGGAATGGTTGAGAAGCCATCAAAATTTTCGCAAGTCTGATACTCGAAACCAATAACTGGAATGGCCTAGGGGAAAAGTACACACACCATTGTAATCGGGCGAGCTTCTACATTCAAATGCAACAGGAATTTCTCGAGTTCGCCATTCCGTTCGCGAGATATGGGAGTTTGAAGTTAAGGAATGCTTGACAAACCATCAAAATTTTCGCTGGTCTGATACTCGAAACCAATAACTGGAATGGCCTAGGGGAAAAGCACACACACCATTGTAATCGGGCGAGTTTCTACTTTCAGATGCAACAGGAATTTCTCGAGTTCGTCAATCCGTTCGCGAGATATGGGAGTTAGAAGTTAAGGAATGGTTGAGATACCATCAAGATTTTCGCTGGTCTGATACTCGAAACCAATAACTGGAATGGCCTAGGGGAAAAGCACACACACGATTGTAATCGGTCGAGTTTCTACTTTCAGATGCAACAGGAATTTCTCGAGTTCGTCAATCAGTTCGTGCGATATGGGAGTTTGAAGTTAAGGAATGGTTGAGAAATCATCAAAATTTTCGCAAGTCTGATACTCGAAACCAATAACTACAATGGCCTAAGGGAAAAATACACATACCGTAATAATCGGGCGAGTATCTGCTTTCATATGCAACAGGAATTTCTCGAGTTCGTCAATCCGTTCGCGAGATATGGGAGTTTGAAGTTAAGGAATGGTTGAGAAACCATTAAAATTTTCGCAAGTCTGATACACTAAACCAATAACTACAATGGCCTAGGGGAAGAGTACACACACCATTGTAATCGGACGAGATTCTGCTTTCAGATGCAACAGGAATTTCTCGAGTTAGTCAATCCGTTCGCGAGGTATGGGAGTTTGAAGTTAAGGAATGATTGAGAAACCATCAAAATTTTCGCAAGTCTGATACTCGAAACCAGCAACTACTATAGCCTCGAGCAAAAATACACATACCGTTGTAATCGGGCGTGTTTCTGCTTTCAGATGCAATAGGAAATTCTCGAGTTCGTCAATCCGTTCGCGAGATATGTGAGTTTGAAGTTAAGGAATGGTTGAGAAATCATCAAAATTTTCGCAAGTCTGATACTCGAAACCAATAACTACAATGGCCTAAGGGAAAAATACACATACCGTAATAATCGGGCGAGTATCTGCTTTCATATGCAACAGGAATTTCTCGAGTTCGTCAATCCGTTCGCGAGATATGGGAGTTTGAAGTTAAGGAATGGTTGAGAAACCATTAAAATTTTCGCAAGTCTGATACACTAAACCAATAACTACAATGGCCTAGGGGAAGAGTACACACACCATTGTAATCGGACGAGATTCTGCTTTCAGATGCAACAGGAATTTCTCGAGTTAGTCAATCCGTTCGCGAGGTATGGGAGTTTGAAGTTAAGGAATGATTGAGAAACCATCAAAATTTTCGCAAGTCTGATACTCGAAACCAGCAACTACTATAGCCTCGAGCAAAAATACACATACCGTTGTAATCGGGCGTGTTTCTGCTTTCAGATGCAATAGGAAATTCTCGAGTTCGTCAATCCGTTCGCGAGATATGTGAGTTTGAAGTTAAGGAATGGTTGAGAAACCATCAAAATTTTCGCAAGTCTGATACTCGAAACCAATAACTACAGAGGCCTAGGGGAAAATACACATACCGTTGTAATCGGGCGACTTTCTGCTTTCACATGCAACAGGAATTTCTCGAGTTAGTCAAACCGTTCGCGAGGTATGGGAGTTTGAAGTTAAGGAATGGTCGAGAAACCATCAAAATTTTCGCAAGTCTGATACTCGAAACCAGCAACTACTATAGCCTCGGGCAAAAATACACATACCGTTGTAATCGGGCGTGTTTCTACTTTCAAATGCAACAGGAATTTCTCGAGTTCGTCAATCCGTTCGCGAGATATGGGAGTTTGAAGTTAAGGAATGGTTGAGAAACCATCAAAATTTTCGCAAGTCTGATACTCGAATCCAATAACTAGAGAGGCCTAGGGGAAAATACTCATACCGTTGTAATCGGGCGACTTTCTGCTTTCACATGCAACAGGAATTTCTCGAGTTCGTCAATCAGTTCGCGAGATATGGGAGTTTGAAGTTAAGGAATGGTTGAGAATCCATCAAAATTTTCACTGGTCTGATACTCGAAACCAATAACTGGAATGGCCTAGGGGAAAAGTACACACACCATTGTAATCGGGCGAGTATCTGCTTTCATATGCAATAGGAATTTCTCGAGTTCGTCATTCCGTTCGCGAGATATGGGAGTTTGAAGTTAAGCAATGGTTGAGAAACCATGAAAATTTTCGCTGGTCTGATACTCGAAACCAATATCAGGAATGGCCTCGGGGAAAAGCACACGCACGATTGTAATCGGGCGAGTTTCTACTTTCAGATGCAACAGGAATTTCTCGAGTTCGTCAATCAGTTCGCGTGATTTTGGAGTTTGAAGTTAAGGAATGGATGAGAAACCATCAAAATTTTCGCTGGTCTGAAACTCGAAACCAATAACTGGAATGGCCTAGGGAAAAGTACATATACCTTTGTAATCGGGCGAGTTTCCACTTTCAGTGGCAACCGGAATTTCTCGAGTTCGTCAATCCGTTCGCGAGATATGGGAGTTTGAAGTTAAGGAATGGATGAGAAACCATGAAAATTTTCGCAAATCTGATACACGAGACCAATAACTACTATGGCCTAGGGCAAAAATACACACCCCGCTGTAATCGGGCGAGTTTCTGCATTCATATGCAACAGGAATTTCTCGAGACCGTCAATCCGTTCGCGAGATAAGGGAGTTTGAAGGTAAGGAATGGTTGAGATACCATCAAAACTTTCGCTGGTCTGATACTCGAAACCAATAACTGGAATGGCCCAGGGGAAAAGCATACGCACGATTGTAATCGGGCGAGTTTCTACTTTCAGATGCAACAGAAATTTCTCGAGTTCGTCAATCCGTTCGCGAGATATGGGAGTTTGAAGTTAAGGACTGGTTGGGAAACCATCAAAATATCCGCAACTCTGATACGCGAAACCAATAACTACTATGGCCTAGGGCAAAAATACACATACCATTGTAATCGGGCGAGATTCTGCTTTCATATGCAACAAGAATTTCTCCAGTTCGTCAATCGGTTCTCGAGATATGGGAGTTTGAAGTTAAGGAATGTTTGAGAAACCATCAAAATTTTCGGAAGTCTGATACTCGAAACCAATAACTACTATGGCCTACGGGAAAAATACACATACCGTTGTAATCGGGCGAGTATCTGCTTTCAGATGCAACAGGAATTTCTCGTGTTCGTCAATCCGTTCGCGAGATATGGGAGTTTGAAGTTAAGGAATGGTTGAGAAACCATCAGAATTTTCGCTGGTCTGATACTCGAAACCAATAACTGGAATGGCCTAGGGAAAAGTACACATACATTTGTAATCGGGCGAGTTTCCACTTTCAGAGGCAACAGGAATTTCTCGAGTTCGTCAATCCGTTCGCGAGATATGGGATTTTGAAGTTAAGGAATGGTTGAGAAACCATCAAAATTTTCGCAATTCTGATGCCAGAAACGAATAACTGGAATGGCCTAGGGGAAAAGTACACACACCATTGAAATCGGGCGGGCTTCTACTTTCAGATGCAACAGGAATTTCTCAAGTTCGTCAGTCCGTTCGCGAGATATGGGAGTTTGAAGTTAAGGAATGGTTGAGAAACCATCAAAATTTTCGCAATTCTGATGCCAGAAACGAATAACTGGAATGGCCTAGGGGAAAAGTACACACACCATTGTAATCGGGCGAGCTTCTACTTTCAGATGCAACAGGAATTTCTCAAGTTCGTCAGTCCGTTCGCGAGATATGGGAGTTTGAAGTTAAGGAATGGTTGAGAAACCATGAAAATTTTCGCAAGTCTGATTCTCGAGACCAATAACTACTATGGCCTAGGGCAAAAATACACACACCGCTGTAATCGGGCGAGTTTCTGCTTTCATATGCAACAGGAATTTCTCGAGTTCGTCAATTCGTTCGTGAGATATGGGAGTTTCAAGTTAAGGAATGGTTGAGAAACCATCAAAATTTTCGCAAGTCTGATACTCGAAACCAATAACTGGAATGGCCTAGGGGAAAAACACACACACCATTGTAATCGGGCGAGTATCTGCTTTCATATGGAATAGGAATTTCTCGAGTACGTCATTCCGTTCGCGAGATATGGGAGTTTGAAGTTAAGGAATGGATGAGAATCCATGAAAATTTTCGCAAATCTGATACACGAGACCAATAACTACTATAGCCTAGGGCAAAAATACACACACCGCTGTAATCGGGCGAGTTTCTGCATTCATATGCAACAGGAATTTCTCGAGTCCGTCAATTCGTTCGTGAGATATGGGAGTTTGAAGTTAAGGACTGGTTGGGAAACCATCAAAATATCCGCAACCCTGATGCACGAAACCAATAACTACTATGGCCTAGGGCAAAAATACACATAACATTGTAATCGGGCGAGATTCTGCTTTCAGATGCAAAAGGAATTTCTCGAGTTCGTCAATCCGTTCGCGAGATAAGGGAGTTTGAAGGTAAGGAATGGTTGAGATACCATCAAAATTTTCGCTGGTCTGATACTCGAAACCAATAACTGGAATGGCCCAGGGGAAAAGCACACGCACGATTGTAATCGGGCGAGCTTCTACTTTCAGATGCAACAGAAATTTCTCGAGTTCGTCAATCCGTTCGCAAGATATGGGAGTTTGAAGTTAAGGACTGGTTGGGAAACCATCAAAATATCCGCAACTCTGATACGCGAAACCAATAACTACTATGGCCTAGGGCAAAAATACACATACCATTGTAATCGGGCGAGATTCTGCTTTCATATGCAACAAGAATTTCTCCAGTTCGTCAATCGGTTCTCGAGATATGGGAGTTTGAAGTTAAGGAATGTTTGAGAAACCATCAAAATTTTCGCAAGTCTGATACTCGAAACCAATAACTACTATGGCCTAGGGGAAAAATACACATACCGTTGTAATCGAGCGAGTATCTGCTTTCAGATGGATCAGGAATTTCTCGAGTTCGTCAATCCGTTCGCGAGATTTTGGAGTTTGAAGTTAAGGAATGGTTGAGAAACCATCAAAATGTTCGCTGGTCTGATACTCGAAACCAATAACTGCAATGGCCTAGGAGAAAAATACGCATACCGTAGTAATCGGGCGAGTATCTGCTTTCATATGCAAAAAGAATTTCTCCAGTTCGTCAATCCGTTCGCGAGATATGGGAGTTTGAAGTTAAGGTATGTTTGAGAAACCATCAAAATTTTCGGAAGTCTGATACTCTAAACCAATAACTACAATGGCCTAGGGGAAAAATACACATACCGTTGTAATCGAGCGAGTATCTGCTTTCAGATGGATCAGGAATTTCTCGAGTTCGTCAATCCGTTCGCGAGATTTTGGAGTTTGAAGTTAAGGAATGGTTGAGAAACCATCAAAATTATCGCAAGTCTGATACTCGAAACCAATAACCACTATTGCCTAGCGCAAAAATACACATGCCGTTGTAATCGAGCGAGTATCTGTTTCAGATGGAACAGGAATTTCTCGAGTTCGTCAATCCGTTCGCGAGATTTTGGAGTTTGAAGTTAAGGAATGGTTGAGAAACCATCAAAATTTTCGCAAGTCTGATACTCGAAACCAATAACTGGAATGGCCTAGGGGAAAAGTACACATACCTTTGTATTCGGGCGAGTTTCCACTTTCAGAGGCAACAGGAATTTCTCGAGTTCGTCAATCCGTTCGCGAGATATGGGATTTTGAAGTTAAGGAATGGTTGAGAAACCATCAAAATTTTCGCAATTCTGATGCTAGAAACGAATTACTGGAATGGCCTAGGGGAAAAGTACACACACCATTGTAATCGGGCGAGTATCTGCTTTCAGATGCAACAGGAATTTCTCGAGTTCGTCAATTCGTTCGTGAGATATGGGAGTTTCAAGTTAAGGAATGGTTGAGAAACCATCAAAATTTTCGCAAGTCTGATACTCGAAACCAATAACTACTATTTCCTAGGGCAAAAATACACATACCGTTGTAATCGGGCGAGTTTCTGCTTTCAGATGCAACAGGAATTTCTCGAGTTCGTCATTCCGTTCGTGAGATATGGGAGTTTGAAGTTAAGGAGTGGTTGAGAAACCATCAAAATTTTCGCAATTCTGATGCCAGAAACGAATAACTGGAATGGCCTAGGGGAAAAGTACACACACCATTGTAATCGGGCGAGCTTCTACTTTCAGATGCAACAGGAATTTCTCAAGTTCGTCAGTCCGTTCGCGAGATATGGGAGTTTGAAGTTAAGGAATGGTTGAGAAACCATGAAAATTTTCGCTGGTCTGATACTCGAAACCAATAACTGGAATGGCCTAGGAGAAAAATACACATACCGTAGTAATCGGGCGAGTATCTGCTTTCATATGCAACAAGAATTTCTCCAGTTCGTCAATCCGTTCGCGAGATATGGGAGTTTGAAGTTAAGGAATGGTTGAGAAACCATCAAAATTATCGCAAGTCTGATACTCGAAACCAATAACCACTATTGCCTAGCGCAAAAATACACACACCGCTGTAATCGGGCGTGTTTCTGCTTTCATATGCAACAGGAATTTCTCGAGTTCGTCAATTCGTTCGTGAGATATGGGAGTTTGAAGGTAAGGAATGGTTGAGATACCATCAAAATTTTCGCTGGTCTGATACTCGAAACCAATAACTGGAATGGCCTAGGAGAAAAATACACATACCGTAGTAATCGGGCGAGTATCTGCTTTCATATGCAACAAGAATTTCTCCAGTTCGTCAATCCGTTCGCGAGATATGGGAGTTTGAAGTTAAGGAATGGTTGAGAAACCATCAAAATTATCGCAAGTCTGATACTCGAAACCAATAACCACTATTGCCTAGCGCAAAAATACACATGCCGTTGTAATCGAGCAAGTATCTGTTTCAGATGGAGCAGGAATTTCTCGAGTTCGTCAATCCGTTCGCGAGATTTTGGAGTTTGAAGTTAAGGAATGGTTGAGAAACCATCAAAATTTTCGCTGGTCTGATACTCGAAACCAATAACTGGAATGGCCTAGGAGAAAAATACGCATACCGTAGTAATCGGGCGAGTATCTGCTTTCATATGCAAAAAGAATTTCTCCAGTTCGTCAATCCGTTCGCGAGATATGGGAGTTTGAAGTTAAGGTATGTTTGAGAAACCATCAAAATTTTCGGAAGTCTGATACTCTAAACCAATAACTACAATGGCCTAGGGGAAAAATACACATACCGTTGTAATCGAGCGAGTATCTGCTTTCAGATGGATCAGGAATTTCTCGAGTTCGTCAATCCGTTCGCGAGATTTTGGAGTTTGAAGTTAAGGAATGGTTGAGAAACCATCAAAATTATCGCAAGTCTGATACTCGAAACCAATAACCACTATTGCCTAGCGCAAAAATACACATGCCGTTGTAATCGAGCGAGTATCTGTTTCAGATGGAACAGGAATTTCTCGAGTTCGTCAATCCGTTCGCGAGATTTTGGAGTTTGAAGTAAAGGAATGGTTGAGAAACCATCAAAATTTTCGCAAGTCTGATACTCGAAACCAATAACTGGAATGGCCTAGGGGAAATGTACACACACCTTTGTAATCGGGCGAGTTTCTACTTTCAGATGCAACAGGAATTACTCGAGTTCGTCATTCCGTTCGCTAGATATGGGAGTTTGAGGTTAAGGAATGGTTAAGAAACCATCAAAATTTTCGCAAGTCTGTTACTCGAAACCAATAACTGGAATGGCCTAGGGGAAAAGTACACATACCTTTGTATTCGGGCGAGTTTCCACTTTCAGAGGCAACAGGAATTTCTCGAGTTCGTCAATCCGTTCGCGAGATATGGGATTTTGAAGTTAAGGAATGGTTGAGAAACCATCAAAATTTTCGCAATTCTGATGCTAGAAACGAATAACTGGAATGGCCTAGGGGAAAAGTACACACACCATTGTAATCGGGCGAGCTTCTACTTTCAGATGCAACAGGAATTTCTCGAGTTCGTCATTCCGTTCGCGAGATATGGGAGTTTGAAGTTAAGAAATGGTTGACAAACCATCAAAATTTTCGCTGGTCTGATACTCGAAACAAATAACTGGAATGGCCTAGGGGAAAAGCACACACACCACTGTAATCGGGCGAGTTTCTACTTTCAGATGCAACAGAAATTTCTCGAGTTCGTCAATCCGTTCGCGAGATATGGGAGTTTGAAAGTAAGGAATGGTTGAGATACCATCAAAATTTTCGCTGGTCTGATACTCGAAACCAATAACTGGAATGGCCTAGGAGAAAAATACACATACCGTAGTAATCGGGCGAGTATCTGCTTTCATATGCAACAAGAATTTCTCCAGTTCGTCAATCCGTTCGCGAGATATGGGAGTTTGAAGTTAAGGAATGTTTGAGAAACCATCAAAATTTTCGCAAGTCTGATACTCGAAACCAATAACTACTATTGCCTAGGGCAAAAATACACATACCGTTGTAATCGGGCGAGTTTCTGCTCTCAGATGCAACAGGAATTTCTCGAGTTCGTCAATCGGTTCGCGAGATATGGGAGTTTGAAGTTAAGGAATGGTTGAGAAACCATCAAAATTTTCGCAAGTCTGATACTCGAAACCAATAACTACTATTGCCTAGGGCAAAAATACACATGCCGTTGTAATCGGGCGACTTTCTGCTTTCAGATGCAACAGGAATTTCTGGAGTTCGTCAATCAGTTCGCGAGATATGGGAGTTTGAAGTTAAGGAATGGTTGAGAAACCATCAAAATTTTCGCAAGTCTGATACCAGAAATCAATAACTACTACGGCCTAGGGCAAAAATCCACATACCGTTGTAATCGGCCGAGTTTCTGCTCTCAGATGCAACAGGAATTTCTCGAGTTCGTCAATCCGTTCGCGAGATATGGGAGTTTGAAGTTAAGGAATGGTTGAGAAACCATCAAAATTTTCGCAAGTCTGATACTCGAAACCAATAACTGGAATGGCCTAGGGGAAAAGCACACACACCATTGTAATCGGACGAGTTTCCACTTTCAGATGCAACAGGAATTTCTCGAGTTCGCCAATCCGTTCGCGAGGTATGGGAGTTTGAAGTTAAGGAGTGCTTGAGAAACCATCAAAATATTCGCAAGTCTGATACTCGAAACAAATAACTACAAAGGCCTAGGGCAAAAATACACATACCATTGTAATCGGGCGAGTATCTGCTTTCATATGGAATAGGAATTTCTCGAGTACGTCATTCCGTTCGCGAGATATGGGAGTTTGAAGTTAAGGAATGGATGAGAAACCATGAAAATTGTCGCAAATCTGATACACGAGACCAATAACTACTATGGCCTAGGGCAAAAATACACACACCGCTGTAATCGGGCGAGTTTCTGCATTCATATGCAACAGGAATTTCTCGAGTCCGTCAATCCGTTCGCGAGATAAGGGAGTTTGAAGGTAAGGAATGGTTGAGATACCATCAAAACTTTCACTGGTCTGATACTCGAAACAAATAACTGGAATGGCCTAGGGGAAAAGCACACACACCACTGTAATCGGGCGAGTTTCTACTTTCAGATGCAACAGAAATTTCTCGAGTTCGTCAATCCGTTCGCGAGATATGGGAGTTTGAAAGTAAGGAATGGTTGAGATACCATCAAAATTTTCGCTGGTCTGATACTCGAAACCAATAACTGGAATGGCCTAGGATAAAAATACACATACCGTAGTAATCGGGCGAGTATCTGCTTTCATATGCAACAAGAATTTCTCCAGTTCGTCAATCCGTTCGCGAGATATGGGAGTTTGAAGTTAAGGAATGTTTGAGAAACCATCAAAATTTTCGCAAGTCTGATACTCGAAACCAATAACTACTATTGCCTAGGGCAAAAATACACATACCGTTGTAATCGGGCGAGTTTCTGCTCTCAGATGCAACAGGAATTTCTCGAGTTCGTCAATCGGTTCGCGAGATATGGGAGTTTGAAGTTAAGGAATGGTTGAGAAACCATCAAAATTTTCGCAAGTCTGATACTCGAAACCAATAACTACTATTGCCTAGGGCAAAAATACACATGCCGTTGTAATCGGGCGACTTTCTGCTTTCAGATGCAACAGGAATTTCTGGAGTTCGTCAATCAGTTCGCGAGATATGGGAGTTTGAAGTTAAGGAATGGTTGAGAAACCATCAAAATTTTCGCAAGTCTGATACCAGAAATCAATAACTACTACGGCCTAGGGCAAAAATCCACATACCGTTGTAATCGGCCGAGTTTCTGCTCTCAGATGCAACAGGAATTTCTCGAGTTCGTCAATCCGTTCGCGAGATATGGGAGTTTGAAGTTAAGGAATGGTTGAGAAACCATCAAAATTTTCGCAAGTCTGATACTCGAAACCAATAACTGGAATGGCCTAGGGGAAAAGCACACACACCATTGTAATCGGACGAGTTTCCACTTTCAGATGCAACAGGAATTTCTCGAGTTCGCCAATCCGTTCGCGAGGTATGGGAGTTTGAAGTTAAGGAGTGCTTGAGAAACCATCAAAATATTCGCAAGTCTGATACTCGAAACAAATAACTACAAAGGCCTAGGGCAAAAATACACATACCATTGTAATCGGGCGAGTATCTGCTTTCATATGGAATAGGAATTTCTCGAGTACGTCATTCCGTTCGCGAGATATGGGAGTTTGAAGTTAAGGAATGGATGAGAAACCATGAAAATTGTCGCAAATCTGATACACGAGACCAATAACTACTATGGCCTAGGGCAAAAATACACACACCGCTGTAATCGGGCGAGTTTCTGCATTCATATGCAACAGGAATTTCTCGAGTCCGTCAATCCGTTCGCGAGATAAGGGAGTTTGAAGGTAAGGAATGGTTGAGATACCATCAAAACTTTCACTGGTCTGATACTCGAAACCAATAACTGGAATGGCCCAGGGGAAAAGCACACGCACGATTGTAATCGGACGAGTTTCTACTTTCAGATGCAACAGAAATTTCTCGAGTTCGTCAATCCGTTCGCGAGATATGGGAGTTTGAAGTTAAGGACTGGTTGGGAAACCATCAAAATATCCGCAACTCTGATACGCGAAACCAATAACTACTATAGCCTAGGGCAAAAATACACATACCATTGTAATCGGGCGAGATTCTGCTTTCATATGCAACAAGAATTTCTCCAGTTCGTCAATCGGTTCTCGAGATATGGGAGTTTGAAGTTAAGGAATGTTTGAGAAACCATCAAAATTTTCGGAAGTCTGATACTCGAAACCAATAACTACTATGGCCTACGGGAAAAATACACATACCGTTGTAATCGGGCGAGTATCTGCTTTCAGATGCAACAGGAATTTCTCGTGTTGGTCAAACCGTTCGCGAGATATGGGAGTTTGAAGTTAAGGAATGGTTGAGAAACCATCAAAATTTTCGCTGGTCTGATACTCGAAACCAATAACTGGAATGGCCTAGGGAAAAGTACACATACATTTGTAATCGGGCGAGTTTCCACTTTCAGAGGCAACAGGAATTTCTCGAGTTCGTCAATCCGTTCGCGAGATATGGGATTTTGAAGTTAAGGAATGGTTGAGAAACCATCAAAATTTTCGCAATTCTGATGCCAGAAACGAATAACTGGAATGGCCTAGGGGAAAAGTACACACACCATTGAAATCGGGCGAGCTTCTACTTTCAGATGCAACAGGAATTTCTCAAGTTCGTCAGTCCGTTCGCGAGATATGGGAGTTTGAAGTTAAGGAATGGTTGAGAAACCATGAAAATTTTCGCAAGTCTGATTCTCGAGACCAATAACTACTATGGCCTAGGGCAAAAATACACAAACCGCTGTAATCGGGCGAGTTTCTGCTTTCATATGCAACAGGAATTTCTCGAGTTCGTCAATTCGTTCGTGAGATATGGGAGTTTGAAGTTAAGGAATGGTTGAGAAACCATCAAAATTTTCGCAAGTCTGATACTCGAAACCAATAACTGGAATGGCCTAGAGGAAAAGTACACACACCATTGTAATCGGGCGCGTATCTGCTTTCAGATGCAACTGGAATTTCTCGAGTTCGTCAATCCGTTCGCGAGATATGGGAGTTTGAAGTTAAGGAATGGTTGAGAAACCATCAAAATTTTGGCAATTCTGATGCCAGAAACGAATAACTGGAATGGCCTAGGGGAAAAGTACACACACCATTGTAATCGGGCGTGCTTCTACTTTCAGATGCAACAGGAATTTCTCAAGTTCGTCAGTCCGTTCGCGAGATATGGGAGTTTGAAGTTAAGGAATGGTTGAGAAACCATGAAAATTTTCGCAAGTCTGATTCTCGAGACCAATAACTACTATGGCCTAGGGCAAAAATACACACACCGCTGTAATCGGGCGAGTTTCTGCTTTCATATGCAACAGGAATTTCTCGAGTTCGTCAATTCGTTCGTGAGATATGGGAGTTTCAAGTTAAGGAATGGTTGAGAAACCATCAAAATTTTCGCAAGTCTGATACTCGAAACCAATAACTGGAATGGCCTAGGGGAAAAACACACACACCATTGTAATCGGGCGAGTATCTGCTTTCATATGGAATAGGAATTTCTCGAGTACGTCATTCCGTTCGCGAGATATGGGAGTTTGAAGTTAAGGAATGGATGAGAAACCATGAAAATTTTCGCAAATCTGATACACGAGACCAATAACTACTATGGCCTAGGGCAAAAATACACACACCGCTGTAATTGGGCGAGTTTCTGCATTCATATGCAACAGGAATTTCTCGAGTCCGTCAATCCGTTCGCGAGATAAGGGAGTTTGAAGGTAAGGAATGGTTGAGATACCATCAAAACTTTCGCTGGTCTGATACTCGAAACCAATAACTGGAATGGCCCAGGGGAAAAGCACACGCACGATTGTAATCGGGCGAGTTTCTACTTTCAGATGCAACAGAAATTTCTCGAGTTCGTCAATCCGTTCGCGAGATATGGGAATTTGAAGTTAAGGACTGGTTGGGAAACCATCAAAATATCCGCAACTCTGATACGCGAAACCAATAACTACTATGGCCTAGGGCAAAAATACACATACCATTGTAATCGGGCGAGATTCTGCTTTCATATGCAACAAGAATTTCTCCAGTTCGTCAATCCGTTCGCGAGATATGGGATTTTGAAGTTAAGGAATGGTTGAGAAACCATCAAAATTTTCGCAATTCTGATGCCAGAAACGAATAACTGGAATGGCCTAGGGGAAAAGTACACACACCATTGAAATCGGGCGAGCTTCTACTTTCAGATGCAACAGGAATTTCTCAAGTTCGTCAGTCCGTTCGCGAGATATGGGAGTTTGAAGTTAAGGAATGGTTGAGAAACCATCAAAATTTTCGCAATTCTGATGCCAGAAACGAATAACTGGAATGGCCTAGGGGAAAAGTACACACACCATTGTAATCGGGCGAGCTTCTACTTTCAGATGCAACAGGAATTTCTCAAGTTCGTCAGTCCGTTCGCGAGATATGGGAGTTTGAAGTTAAGGAATGGTTGAGAAACCATGAAAATTTTCGCAAGTCTGATTCTCGAGACCAATAACTACTATGGCCTAGGGCAAAAATACACAAACCGCTGTAATCGGGCGAGTTTCTGCTTTCATATGCAACAGGAATTTCTCGAGTTCGTCAATCCGTTCGCGAGATATGGGAATTTGAAGTTAAGGACTGGTTGGGAAACCATCAAAATATCCGCAACTCTGATACGCGAAACCAATAACTACTATGGCCTAGGGCAAAAATACACATACCATTGTAATCGGGCGAGTATCTGCTTTCAGATGCAACAGGAATTTCTCGTGTTCGTCAATCCGTTCGCGAGATATGGGAGTTTGAAGTTAAGGAATGGTTGAGAAACCATCAAAATTTTCGCTGGTCTGATACTCGAAACCAATAACTGGAATGGCCTAGGGAAAAGTACACATACATTTGTAATCGGGCGAGTTTCCACTTTCAGAGGCAACAGGAATTTCTCGAGTTCGTCAATCCGTTCGCGAGATATGGGATTTTGAAGTTAAGGAATGGTTGAGAAACCATCAAAATTTTCGCAATTCTGATGCCAGAAACGAATAACTGGAATGGCCTAGGGGAAAAGTACACACACCATTGTAATCGGGCGAGCTTCTACTTTCAGATGCAACAGGAATTTCTCAAGTTCGTCAGTCCGTTCGCGAGATATGGGAGTTTGAAGTTAAGGAATGGTTGAGAAACCATGAAAATTTTCGCAAGTCTGATTCTCGAGACCAATAACTACTATGGCCTAGGGCAAAAATACACACACCGCTGTAATCGGGCGAGTTTCTGCTTTCATATGCAACAGGAATTTCTCGAGTTCGTCAATTCGTTCGTGAGATATGGGAGTTTCAAGTTAAGGAATGGTTGAGAAACCATCAAAATTTTCGCAAGTCTGATACTCGAAACCAATAACTGGAATGGCCTAGGGGAAAAACACACACACCATTGTAATCGGGCGAGTATCTGCTTTCATATGGAATAGGAATTTCTCGAGTACGTCATTCCGTTCGCGAGATATGGGAGTTTGAAGTTAAGGAATGGATGAGAAACCATGAAAATTTTCGCAAATCTGATACACGAGACCAATAACTACTATGGCCTAGGGCAAAAATACACACACCGCTGTAATTGGGCGAGTTTCTGCATTCATATGCAACAGGAATTTCTCGAGTCCGTCAATCCGTTCGCGAGATTTTGGAGTTTGAAGTTAAGGAATGGTTGAGAAACCATCAAAATTTTCGCTGGTCTGATACTCGAAACCAATAACTGCAATGGCCTAGGAGAAAAATACGCATACCGTAGTAATCGGGCGAGTATCTGTTTTCACATGCAAAAAGAATTTCTCCAGTTCGTCAATCCGTTCGCGAGATATGGGAGTTTGAAGTTAAGGTATGTTTGAGAAACCATCAAAATTTTCGGAAGTCTGATACTCTAAACCAATAACTACAATGGCCTAGGAGAAAAATACACATACCGTTGTAATCGAGCGAGTATCTGCTTTCAGATGGATCAGGAATTTCTCGAGTTCGTCAATCCGTTCGCGAGATTTTGGAGTTTGAAGTTAAGGAATGGTTGAGAAACCATCAAAATTATCGCAAGTCTGATACTCGAAACGAATAACCACTATTGCCTAGCGCAAAAATACACATGCCGTTGTAATCGAGCGAGTATCTGTTTCAGATGGAACAGGAATTTCTCGAGTTCGTCAATCCGTTCGCGAGATTTTGGAGTTTGAAGTTAAGGAATGGTTGAGAAACCATCAAAATTTTCGCAAGTCTGATACTCGAAACCAATAACTGGAATGGCCTAGGGGAAAAGTACACATACCTTTGTATTCGGGCGAGATTCCACTTTCAGAGGCAACAGGAATTTCTCGAGTTCGTCAATCCGTTCGCGAGATATGGGATTTTGAAGTTAAGGAATGGTTGAGAAACCATCAAAATTTTCGCAATTCTGATGCTAGAAACGAATAACTGGAATGGCCTAGGGGAAAAGTACACACACCGTTGTAATCGGGCGAATATCTGCTTTCAGATGCAACTGGAAATTCTCGAGTTCGTCAATCCGTTCGCGAGGTATGGGAGTTTGAAGTTAAGGAATGGTTGAGAAACCATCAAAATTTTCGCAATTCTGATGCCAGAAACGAATAACTGGAATGGCCTAGGGGAAAAGTACACACACCATTGTAATCGGGCGAGCTTCTACTTTCAGATGCAACAGGAATTTCTCAAGTTCGTCAGTCCGTTCGCGAGATATGGGAGTTTGAAGTTAAGGAATGGTTGAGAAACCATGAACATTTTCGCAAGTCTGATTCTCGAGACCAATAACTACTATGGCCTAGGGCAAAAATACACACACCGCTGTAATCGGGCGAGTTTCTGCTTTCATATGCAACAGGAATTTCTCGAGTTCGTCAATTCGTTCGCGAGATATGGGAGTTTGAAGTTAAGGAATGGTTGAGAAACCATCAAAATTATCGCAAGTCTGATACTCGAAACCAATAACCACTATTGCCTAGCGCAAAAATACACATGCCGTTGTAATCGAGCGAGTATCTGTTTCAGATGGAGCAGGAATTTCTCGAGTTCGTCAATCCGTTCGCGAGATTTTGGAGTTTGAAGTTAAGGAATGGTTGAGAAACCATCAAAATTTTCGCAATTCTGATGCCAGAAACGAATAACTGGAATGGCCTAGGGGAAAAGTACACACACCATTGTAATCGGGCGAGCTTCTACTTTCAGATGGATCAGGAATTTCTCGAGTTCGTCAATCCGTTCGCGAGATTTTGGAGTTTGAAGTTAAGGAATGGTTGAGAAACCATCAAAATTTTCGCTGGTCTGATACTCGAAACCAATAACTGGAATGGCCTAGGAGAAAAATACACATACCGTAGTAATCGGGCGAGTATCTGCTTTCATATGCAACAAGAATTTCTCCAGTTCGTCAATCCGTTCGCGAGATATGGGAGTTTGAAGTTAAGGAATGTTTGAGAAACCATCAAAATTTTCGCAAGTCTGATACTCGAAACCAATAACTACTATTTCCTAGGGCAAAAATACACATACCGTTGTAATCGGGCGAGTTTCTGTTTTCCGATGCAACAGGAATTTCTCGAGTTCGTCATTCCGTTCGTGAGATATGGGAGTTTGAAGTTAAGGAATGGTTGAGAAACCATCAAAATTTTCGCAAGTCTGATACTCGAAACCAATAACTACTATTTCCTAGGGCAAAAATACACATACCGTTGTAATCGGGCGAGCTTCTGCTTTCATATGCAACAGGAATTTCTCGACTTCGTCAATCCGTTCGTTAGATATGGGAGTTTGAAGTTAAGGAATGGTTGAGAAACCATCAAAATTTTCGCAAGTCTGATACTCGAAACCAATAACTTCTATTGCCTAGGGCAAAGATTCACATGCCGTTGTAATCGGGTGACTTTCTGCTTTCAGATGCAACAGGAATTTCTGGTGTTCGTCAATCAGTTCGCGAGATATGGGAGTTTGAAGTTAAGGAATGGTTGAGAAACCATCAAAATTTTCGCAAGTCTGATACTCGAAATCAATAACTACTATGGCCTAGGGCAAAAATGCACGTACCGTTGTAATCGGGCGAGTTTCTGCTCTCAGATGCAACAGGAATTTCTCGAGTTCGTCAATCCGTTCGCGAGATATGGGAGTTTGAAGTTAAGGAATGGTTGAGAAACCATCAAAATTTTCGCAAGTCTGATACTCGAAACCAATAACTACTATTGCCTGGGGCAAAAATACACATGCCGTTGTAATCGGGCGACTTTCTGCTTTCAGATGCAACAGGAATTTCTGGAGTTCGTCAATCAGTTCGCGAGATATGGGAGTTTGAAGTTAAGGAATGGTTGAGAAACCATCAAAATTTTCGCAAGTCTGATACCAGAAATCAATAACTACTACGGCCTAGGTCAAAAATCCACATACCGTTGTAATCGGCCGAGTTTCTGCTCTCAGATGCAACAGGAATTTCTCGAGTTCGTCAATCCGTTCGCGAGATATGGGAGTTTGAAGTTAAGGAATGGTTGAGAAACCATCAAAATTTTCGCAAGTCTGATACTCGAAACCAATAACTGGAATGGCCTAGGGGAAAAGCACACACACCATTGTAATCGGACGAGTTTCCACTTTCAGATGCAACAGGAATTTCTCGAGTTCGCCAATCCGTTCGCGAGGTATGGGAGTTTGAAGTTAAGGAGTGCTTGAGAAACCATCAAAATATTCGCAAGTCTGATACTCGAAACAAATAACTACAAAGGCCTAGGGCAAAAATACACATACCATTGTAATCGGACGAGTTTCTGTTTCAGATGCAACAGGAATTTCTCGAGTTCGTCAATCCGTTCGCGAGATAAGGGAGTTTGAAGGTAAGGAATGGTTGAGATACCATCAAAATTTTCGCTGGTCTGATACTCGAAACCAATATCAGGAATAGCCTAGGGGAAAAGCACACGCACGATTGTAATCGGGCGAGTTTCTACTTTCAGATGCAACAGGAATTTCTCGAGTTCGTCAATCAGTTCGCGTGATTTTGGAGTTTGAAGTTAAGGAATGGATGAGAAACCATCAAAATTTTCGCAATTCTGAAGCTAGAAACGAATAACTGGAATGGCCTAGGGGAAAAGTACACACACCATTGTAATCGGGCGAGTTTCTACTTTCAGATGCAACAGGAATTTCTCGAGTTCGTCAGTCCGTCCGCGAGATATGGGAGTTTGAAGTTAAGGAATGGTTGAGAAACCATGAAAATTTTCGCAAGTCTGATACTCGAGACCAATAACTACTATGGCCTAGGGCAAAAATACACATACCATTGTAATCGGACGAGTTTCTGTTTCAGATGCAACAGGAATTTCTCGAGTTCGTCAATCCGTTCGCGAGATATGGGAGTTTGAAGTTAAGGAATGGTTGAGAAACCATCAAAATATTCGCAAGTCTGATACTCGAAACCAATAACTACAATGGCCTAGGAGAAAAAGACACATACCGTTGTAATCGAGCGAGTATCTGTTTCAGATGGAACAGGAATTTCTCGAGTTCGTCAATCCGTTCGCGAGATTTTGGAGTTTGAAGTTAAGGAATGGTTGAGAAACCATCAAAATTTTCGCAAGTCTGATACTCGAAACCAATAACCACTATGGCCTAGGGCAAAAATACACACACCGTTGTAATCGGGCGAGTTTCTGCTTTCAGATGCAACAGGAATTTCTCGAGTTCGTCAATCCGGTCGCGAGATATGGGAGTTTGAAGTTAAGGAATGGTTGAGAAACCATCAAAATTTCCGCTGGTCTGATACTTGAAACCAATAACTGGAATGGCCTAGGGGAAAAGCACACACACCATTGTAATCGGGCGAGTTTCTAATTTCAGATGCAACAGAAATTTCTCGAGTTCGTCAATCCGTTCGCGAGATATGCGAGTTTGAAGTTAAGGACTGGTTGAGAAACCATCAAAATATCCGCAAGTCTGATACTCGAAACCAATAACTGGAATGGCCTAGGGAAAAGTACACATACCTTTGTAATCGGGCGAGTTTCCACTTTCAGAGGCAACAGGAATTTCTCGAGTTCGTCAATCCGTTCGCGAGATATGGGATTTTGAAGTAAAGGAATGGTTGAGAAACCATCAAAATTTTCGCAATTCTGAAGCTAGAAACGAATAACTGGAATGGCCTAGGGGAAAAGTACACACACCATTGTAATCGGGCGAGTTTCTACTTTCAGATGCAACAGGAATTTCTCGAGTTCGTCAGTCCGTCCGCGAGATATGGAGTTTGAAGTTAAGGAATGGTTGAGAAACCATGAAAATTTTCGCAAGTCCGATACTCGAGACCAATAACTACTATGGCCTAGGGCAAAAATACACATACCATTGTAATCGGACGAGTTTCTGTTTCAGATGCAACAGGAATTTCTCGAGTTCGTCAATCCGTTCGCGAGAAATGGGAGTTTGAAGTTAAGGAATGGTTGAGAAACCATCAAAATATTCGCAAGTCTGATACTCGAAACCAATAACTACAATGGCCTAGGGGAAAAAGACACATACCGTTGTAATCGAGCGAGTATCTGTTTCAGATGGAACAGGAATTTCTCGAGTTCGTCAATCCGTTCGCGAGATTTTGGAGTTTGAAGTTAAGGAATGGTTGAGAAACCATCAAAATTTTCGCAAGTCTGATACTCGAAACCAATAACCACTATGGCCTAGGGCAAAAATACACACACCGTTGTAATCGGGCGAGTTTCTGCTTTCAGATGCAACAGGAATTTCTCGAGTTCGTCAATCCGTTCGCGAGATATGGGAGTTTGAAGTTAAGGAATGGTTGAGAAACCATCAAAATTTCCGCTGGTCTGATACTTGAAACCAATAACTGGAATAGCCTAGGGGAAAAGCACACACACCATTGTAATCGGGCGAGTTTCTAATTTCAGATGCAACAGAAATTTCTCGAGTTCGTCAATCCGTTCGCGAGATATGCGAGTTTGAAGTTAAGGACTGGTTGAGAAACCATCAAAATATCCGCAAGTCTGATACTCGAAACCAATAACTGGAATGGCCTAGGGAAAAGTACACATACCTGTGTAATCGGGCGAGTTTCCACTTTCAGAGGCAACAGGAATTTCTCGAGTTCGTCAATCCGTTCGCGAGATATCGGAGTTTGAAGTTAAGGAATGGTTGAGAAACCATCAAAATATCCGCAAGTCTGATACACGAAACCAATAACTACTATGGCCTAGGGCAAAAATACACACACGGCTGTAATCGGGCGAGTTTCTGCTTTCATATGCAACAGGAATTTCTCGAGTTCGTCAATCCGTTCGCGAGATAAGGGAGTTTGAAGTTAAGGAATGGTTGAGAAACCATGAAAATTTTGGCATGTCTGATACTCGAAACAAATAACTACATTGGCCTAGGAGAAAAACACACATACCGTAGTAATCGGGCGAGTATCTGCTTTCATATGCAATAGGAATTTCTCGAGTTCGTCAATCCGTTCGCGAGATATGGGAGTTTGAAGTTAAGGAATGGTTGAGAAACCATCAAAATTTTCGCAAGTCTGATACTCGAAACCAATAACTACAATGGCCTAGGGGAAAAATACACGTACCGTTGTAATCGAGCGAGTATCTGTTTCAGATGGAACAGGAATTTCTCGAGTTCGTCAATTCGTTCGTGAGATATGGGAGTTTGAAGTTAAGGAATGGTTGAGAAACCATGAAAATTTTGGCAAGTCTGATACTCGAAACAAATAACTACAATGGCCCAGGAGAAAAACACACATACCGTAGTAATCGGGCGAGTATCTGCTTTCATATGCAATAGGAATTTCTCGAGTTCGTCAATCCGTTCGCGAGATATGGGAGTTTGAAGTTAAGGAATGGTTGAGAAACCATCAAAATTTTCGCAAGTCTGATACTCGAAAACAATAACTACAATGGCCTAGGGGAAAAATACACGTACCGTTGTAATCGAGCGAGTATCTGTTTCAGATGGAACAGGAATTTCTCGAGTTCGTCAATCCGTTCGCGAGATATGGGAGTTTGAAGTTAAGGAATGGTTGAGAAACCATCAAAATTTTCGCAAGTCTGATACTCGAAACCATTAACCACTATGGCCTAGGGCAAAAATACACACACCGTTGTAATCGGGCGAGTTTCTGCTTTCAGATGCAACAGGAATTTCTCGTGTTCGTCAATCCGTTCGCGAGATATGGGAGTTTGAAGTTAAGGAATGGTTGAGAAACCATCAAAATTTTCGCTGGTCTGATACTCGAAACCAATAACTGGAATAGCCTAGGGAAAAGTACACATACCTTTGTAATCGGGCGAGTTTCCACTTTCAGAGGCAACAGGAAATTCTCGAGTTCGTCAATCCGTTCGCGAGATATGGGATTTTGAAGTTAAGGAATGGTTGAGAAACCATCAAAATTTTCGCAATTCTGATGCTAGAAACGAATAACTGGAATGGCCTAGGCGAAAAGTACACACACCATTGTAATCGGGCGAGCTTCTACTTTCAGATACAACAGGAATTTCTCGAGTTCGTCATTCCGATCGCGAGATATGGGAGTTTGAAGTTAAGGAATGGTTGAGAAACCATGAAAATTTTCGCAAGTCTGATACTCGAGACCAATAACTACTATGGCCTAGGGCAAAAATTCAAACACAGCTGTAATCGGGCGAGTTTCTGCTTTCATATGCAACAGGAATTTCTCGAGTTCGTCAATCCGTTCGCGAGATATGGGAGTTTGAAGTTAAGGAATGGTTGAGAAACCATGAAAATTTTCGCAAGTCTGATACTCGAAACCAATAACTACAAAGGCCTAGGAGAAAAATACACATACCGTAGTAATCGGGCGAGTATCTGCTTTCATATGCAATAGGAATTTCTCGAGTTCGTCATTCCGTTCGCGAGATATGGGAGTTTGAAGTTAAGGAATGGTTGAGAAACCATGAAAATTTTCGCAAGTCTGAAACTCGAGACCAATAACTACTATGGCCTAGGGCAAAAATACACACACCGCTGTAATCGGGCGAGTTTCTGCTTTCATATGCAACAGGAATTTCTCGAGTTCGTCAATTCGTTCGTGAGATATGGGAGTTTGAAGTTAAGGAATGGTTGAGAAACCATCAAAATTTTCGCAAGTCTGATACTCGAAACCATTAACCACTATGGCCTAGGGCAAAAATACACACACCGTTGTAATCGGGCGAGTTTCTGCTTTTAGATGCAACAGGAATTTCTCGTGTTCGTCAATCCGTTCGCGAGATATGGGAGTTTGAAGTTAAGGAATGGTTGAGAAACCATCAAAATTTTCGCTGGTCTGATACTCGAAACCAATAACTGGATTAGCCTAGGGAAAAGTACACATACCTTTGTAATCGGGCGAGTTTCCACTTTCAGAGGCAACAGGAAATTCTCGAGTTCGTCAATCCGTTCGCGAGATATGGGATTTTGAAGTTAAGGAATGGTTGAGAAACCATCAAAATTTTCGCAATTCTGATGCTAGAAACGAATAACTGGATTGGCCTAGGGGAAAAGTACACACACCATTGTAATCGCTCGAGCTTCTACTTTCAGATGCAACAGGAATTTCTCGAGTTCGTCATTCCGATCGCGAGATATGGGAGTTTGAAGTTAAGGAATGGTTGAGAAACCATGAAAATTTTCGCAAGTCTGATACTCGAGACCAATAACTACTATGGCCTAGGGCAAAAATACCAACACCGCTGTAATCGGGCGAGTTTCTGCTTTCATATGCAACAGGAATTTCTCGAGTTCGTCAATTCGTTCGTGAGATATGGGAGTTTGAAGTTACGGAATGGTTGAGAAACCATGAAAATTTTCGCAAGTCTGATACTCGAAACCAATAACTACAAAGGGCTAGGAGAAAAATACACACACCGTAGTAATCGGGCGAGTATCTGCTTTCATATGCAATAGGAATTTCTCGAGTTCGTCATTCCGTTCGCGAGATATGGGAGTTTGAAGTTAAGGAATGGTTGAGAAACCATGAAAATTTTCGCAAGTCTGAAACTCGAGACCAATAACTACTATGGCCTAGGGCAAAAATACACACACCGCTGTAATCGGGCGAGTTTCTGCTTTCATATGCAACAGGAATTTCTCGAGTTCGTCAATTCGTTCGTGAGATATGGGAGTTTGAAGTTAAGGAATGGTTGAGAAACCATCAAAATTTTCGCAAGTCTGATACTCGAAACCATTAACCACTATGGCCTAGGGCAAAAATACACACACCGTTGTAATCGGGCGAGTTTCTGCTTTTAGATGCAACAGGAATTTCTCGTGTTCGTCAATCCGTTCGCGAGATATGGGAGTTTGAAGTTAAGGAATGGTTGAGAAACCATCAAAATTTTCGCTGGTCTGATACTCGAAACCAATAACTGGATTAGCCTAGGGAAAAGTACACATACCTTTGTAATCGGGCGAGTTTCCACTTTCAGAGGCAACAGGAAATTCTCGAGTTCGTCAATCCGTTCGCGAGATATGGGATTTTGAAGTTAAGGAATGGTTGAGAAACCATCAAAATTTTCGCAATTCTGATGCTAGAAACGAATAACTGGATTGGCCTAGGGGAAAAGTACACACACCATTGTAATCGCTCGAGCTTCTACTTTCAGATGCAACAGGAATTTCTCGAGTTCGTCATTCCGATCGCGAGATATGGGAGTTTGAAGTTAAGGAATGGTTGAGAAACCATGAAAATTTTCGCAAGTCTGATACTCGAGACCAATAACTACTATGGCCTAGGGCAAAAATACCAACACCGCTGTAATCGGGCGAGTTTCTGCTTTCATATGCAACAGGAATTTCTCGAGTTCGTCAATTCGTTCGTGAGATATGGGAGTTTGAAGTTACGGAATGGTTGAGAAACCATGAAAATTTTCGCAAGTCTGATACTCGAAACCAATAACTACAAAGGGCTAGGAGAAAAATACACACACCGTAGTAATCGGGCGAGTATCTGCTTTCATATGCAATAGGAATTTCTCGAGTTCGTCATTCCGTTCGCGAGATATGGGAGTTTGAAGTTAAGGAATGGTTGAGAAACCATGAAAATTTTCGCAAGTCTGATACTCGAGACCAATAACTACTATGGCCTAGGGCAAAAATACACACACCGCTGTAATCGGGCGAGTTTCTGCTTTCATATGCAACAGGAATTTCTCGAGTTCGACAATTCGTTCGTGAGATATGGGAGTTTGAAGTTAAGGAATGGTTGAGAAACCATCAAAATTTTCGCAAGTCTGATACTCGAAACCAATAAGTACAATGGGCTAGGGGAAAAATACACATACCGTTGTAATCGAGCGAGTATCTGTTTCAGATGGAACAGGAATTTCTCGAGTTCGTCAATCCGTTCGCGAGATTTTGGAGTTTGAAGTTAAGGTATGGTTGACAAACCATCAAAATTTTCGCAAGTCTGATACTCGAAACCAATAAGCACTATGGCCTAGGGAAAAAATACACACACCGTTGTAATCGGGCGAGTATCTGCTTTCAGATGCAACAGGAATTTCTCGAGTTCGTGAATCCGTTCGCGAGATATGGGAGTTTGAAATTAAGGAATGGTTGAGAAACCATCAAAATTTTCGCTGGTCTGATACTCGAAACCAATAACTAGAATGGCCTAGGGGAAAAGTACACATACCTTTGTAATCGGGCGAGTTTCCACTTTCAGAGGCAACAGGAATTTCTCGAGTTCGTCAATCCGTTCGCGAGATATGGGATTTTGAAGTTAAGAAATGGTAGAGAAACCATCAAAATTTTCGCAATTCTGATGCTAGAAACGAATAACTGGAATGGCCTAGGGGAAAAGTACACACACCATTGTAATCGGGCGAGCTTCTGCTTTCAGATGCAACAGGAATTTCTCGAGTTCGTCATTCCGTTCGCGAGATAAGGGAGTTTGAAGGTAAGGAATGGTTGAGATACCATCAAAATTTTCGCTGGTCTGATACTCGAAACCAATAACTACTATATCCTAGGGCAAAAATACACATACCGTTGTAATCGAGCGAGTATCTGCTTTCAGATGGAACAGGAATTTCTCGAGTTCGTCAATCCGTTCGCGAGATTTGGGAGTTTGAAGTTAAGGAATGGTTGAGAAACCATCAAAATTATCGCAAGTCTGATACTCGAACCAATAACCACTATGGCCTAGGGGAAAAGCACACGCACGATTGTAATCGGGCGAGTTTCTACTTTCAGATTCAACAGGAATTTCTCGAGTTCGTCAATCAGTTCGCGAGATATGGGAGTTTGAAGATAAGGAATGGTTGAGAAACCATGAAAATTTTCGCAAGTCTGATACTCGAAATCAATAACTATAATGGCCTAGGAGAAAAATACACATACCGTAGTAATCGGGCGAGTATCTGCTTTCATATGCAACAAGAATTTCTCCAGTTCGTCAATCCGTTCGCGAGATATGGGAGTTTGAAGTTAAAGAATGGTTGAGAAACCATCAAAATTTTCGCAAGTCTGATACACGAAACCAATAACTACAATGGCCTAGGGGAAAAATACACATAGCGTTGTAATCGAGCGAGTATCTGCTTTCAGATGGAACAGGAATTTCTCGAGTTCGTCAATCCGTTCGCGAGATATGAGAGTTTGAAGTTAAGGAATGGTTGAGAAACCATCAAAATTTTCGCAAATCTGATACTCGAAACCAATAACTACTATTACCTAGGGCAAAAATACATATACCGTTGTAATCGGGCGAGTTTCTACTTTCAGATGCAACAGGAATATCTCGAGTTCGTCAATCCGTTTGCGGCATATGGGAGTTTGAAGTTAAGGAATGGTTGAGAAACCATCAAAATTTTCGCAAGTCTGATACTCGAAACCAATAACTACTATTACCTAGGGCAAAAATACCTATACCGTTGTAATCGGGCGAGTTTCTACTTTCAGGTGCAACAGGATCTTCTCGAGTTCGTCAATCCGTTTGCGGGATATGGGAGTTTGACATTAAGGAATGGTTGAGAAGCCATCAAAATTTTCGCAAGTCTGATACTCGAAACCAATGACTGGAATGGTTCCAGGGGAAAAGTACACACACCATTGTAATCGGGCGAGTTTCTACTTTCAGATGCAACGGGAATTTCTCGAGTTCGTCAATCCGTTCGCGAGATATGGGAGTTAGAAGTTAAGAAATGGTTGAGAAACCATCAAAATTTTCGCAAGTCTGATTCTCGGAACCAATAACTGGAATGGCCTAAGGGAAAAGTACACACACCATTGTAATCGGGCGAGTTTCTACTTTCAGATGCAACAGGAATATCTCGGGTTCGTCAATCCGTTCGCGAGATTTGGGAGTTTGAAGTTAAGGAATGGTTGAGAAACCATCAAAATTTTCGCAAGTCTGATACTCGAAACCAATAACCTCTATGGCCTAGGGCAAAAATACACACACCGTTGTAATCCTGCGAGTTTCTGCTTTCAGATGAAACAGGAATTTCTCGAGTTCGTGAATCCGTTCGCGAGATATGGGAGTTTGAAATTAAGGAATGGTTGAGAAACCATATAAATTTTCGCTGGTCTGATACTCGAAACCAATAACTGGAATGGCCTAGGGGAAAAGTACACATACCTTTGTAATCGGGCGAGTTTCCACCTTCAGAGGCAACAGGAATTTCTCGAGTTCGTCCATCCGTTCGCGAGATATGGGATTTTGAAGTTAAGGAATGGTTGAGAAACCATCAAAATTTTCGCAATTCTGATGCTAGAAACGAATAACTGGAATGGCCCAGGGGAAAAGTACACACACCATTGTAATCGGGCGAGCTTCTACTTTCAGATGCAACAGGAATTTCTCGAGTTCGTCATTCCGTTCGCGAGATATGGGAGTTTGAAGTTAAGGAATGGTTGAGAAACCATCAAAATTATCGCAAGTCTGATACTCGAAACCAATAACCACTATGGCCTAGGGGAAAAGCACACGCACGATTGTAATCGGGCGAGTTTCTACTTTCAGATGCAACAGGAATTTCTCGAGTTCGTCAATCAGTTCGCGAGATATGGGAGTTTGAAGATAAGGAATGGTTGAGAAACCATGAAAATTTTCGCAAGTCTGATACTCGAAATCAATAACTATAATGGCCTAGGAGAAAAATACACATACCGTAGTAATCGGGCGAGTATCTGCTTTCATATGCAACAAGAATTTCTCCAGTTCGTCAATCCGTTCGCGAGATATGGGAGTTTGAAGTTAAGGAATGGTTGAGAAACCATCAAAATTTTCGCAAGTCTGATACTCGAAACCAATAACTACTATTACCTAGGGCAAAAATACATATACCGTTGTAATCGGGCGAGTTTCTACTTTCAGATGCAACAGGAATATCTCGAGTTCGTCAATCCGTTTGCGGGATATGGGAGTTTGACATTAAGGAATGGTTGAGAAACCATCAAAATGTTCGCAGGTCTGATACTCGAAACAAATGACTGGAATGGTTCCAGGGGAAAGGTACACACACCATTGTAATCGGGCGAGTTTATACTTTCAGATACAACAGGAATTTCTCGAGTTCGTCAATCCGTTCGCGAGATATGGGAGTTAGAAGTTAAGGAATGGTTGAGAAACCATCAAAATTTTCGCAAGTCTGATACGCGAAACCAATAACCACTATTTCCTAGGGCAAAAATACACATACCGTTGTAATCGGGCGAGTTTCTGCTTTCATATGCAATAGGAATTTCTCGAGTTCGTCAATCCGTTCGCGAGATATGGGAGTTTGAAGTTAAGGAATGGTTGAGAAACCATCAAAATTTTCGCAAGTCTGATACTCGAAACCAATAAGTACAATGGGCTAGGGGAAAAATACACATACCGTTGTAATCGAGCGAGTATCTGTTTCAGATGGAACAGGAATTTCTCGAGTTCGTCAATCCGTTCGCGAGATTTTGGAGTTTGAAGTTAAGGTATGGTTGACAAACCATCAAAATTTTCGCAAGTCTGATACTCGAAACCAATAAGCACTATGGCCTAGGGAAAAAATACACACACCGTTGTAATCGGGCGAGTATCTGCTTTCAGATGCAACAGGAATTTCTCGAGTTCGTGAATCCGTTCGCGAGATATGGGAGTTTGAAATTAAGGAATGGTTGAGAAACCATCAAAATTTTCGCTGGTCTGATACTCGAAACCAATAACTAGAATGGCCTAGGGGAAAAGTACACATACCTTTGTAATCGGGCGAGTTTCCACTTTCAGAGGCAACAGGAATTTCTCGAGTTCGTCAATCCGTTCGCGAGATATGGGATTTTGAAGTTAAGAAATGGTAGAGAAACCATCAAAATTTTCGCAATTCTGATGCTAGAAACGAATAACTGGAATGGCCTAGGGGAAAAGTACACACACCATTGTAATCGGGCGAGCTTCTGCTTTCAGATGCAACAGGAATTTCTCGAGTTCGTCATTCCGTTCGCGAGATAAGGGAGTTTGAAGGTAAGGAATGGTTGAGATACCATCAAAATTTTCGCTGGTCTGATACTCGAAACCAATAACTACTATATCCTAGGGCAAAAATACACATACCGTTGTAATCGAGCGAGTATCTGCTTTCAGATGGAACAGGAATTTCTCGAGTTCGTCAATCCGTTCGCGAGATTTGGGAGTTTGAAGTTAAGGAATGGTTGAGAAACCATCAAAATTATCGCAAGTCTGATACTCGAACCAATAACCACTATGGCCTAGGGGAAAAGCACACGCACGATTGTAATCGGGCGAGTTTCTACTTTCAGATTCAACAGGAATTTCTCGAGTTCGTCAATCAGTTCGCGAGATATGGGAGTTTGAAGATAAGGAATGGTTGAGAAACCATGAAAATTTTCGCAAGTCTGATACTCGAAATCAATAACTATAATGGCCTAGGAGAAAAATACACATACCGTAGTAATCGGGCGAGTATCTGCTTTCATATGCAACAAGAATTTCTCCAGTTCGTCAATCCGTTCGCGAGATATGGGAGTTTGAAGTTAAAGAATGGTTGAGAAACCATCAAAATTTTCGCAAGTCTGATACACGAAACCAATAACTACAATGGCCTAGGGGAAAAATACACATAGCGTTGTAATCGAGCGAGTATCTGCTTTCAGATGGAACAGGAATTTCTCGAGTTCGTCAATCCGTTCGCGAGATATGAGAGTTTGAAGTTAAGGAATGGTTGAGAAACCATCAAAATTTTCGCAAATCTGATACTCGAAACCAATAACTACTATTACCTAGGGCAAAAATACATATACCGTTGTAATCGGGCGAGTTTCTACTTTCAGATGCAACAGGAATATCTCGAGTTCGTCAATCCGTTTGCGGCATATGGGAGTTTGAAGTTAAGGAATGGTTGAGAAACCATCAAAATTTTCGCAAGTCTGATACTCGAAACCAATAACTACTATTACCTAGGGCAAAAATACCTATACCGTTGTAATCGGGCGAGTTTCTACTTTCAGGTGCAACAGGATCTTCTCGAGTTCGTCAATCCGTTTGCGGGATATGGGAGTTTGACATTAAGGAATGGTTGAGAAGCCATCAAAATTTTCGCAAGTCTGATACTCGAAACCAATGACTGGAATGGTTCCAGGGGAAAAGTACACACACCATTGTAATCGGGCGAGTTTCTACTTTCAGATGCAACAGGAATTTCTCGAGTTCGTCAATCCGTTCGCGAGATATGGGAGTTAGAAGTTAAGAAATGGTTGAGAAACCATCAAAATTTTCGCAAGTCTGATTCTCGGAACCAATAACTGGAATGGCCTAAGGGAAAAGTACACACACCATTGTAATCGGGCGAGTTTCTACTTTCAGATGCAACAGGAATATCTCGGGTTCGTCAATCCGTTCGCGAGATTTGGGAGTTTGAAGTTAAGGAATGGTTGAGAAACCATCAAAATTATCGCAAGTCTGATACTCGAGCCAATAACCACTATGGCCTAGGGCAAAAATACACACACCGTTGTAATCGGGCGAGTTTCTGCTTTCAGATGCAACAGGAATTTCTCGAGTTCGTCAATCCGTTCGTGAGATATGGGAGTTTGAAGTTAAGGAATGGTTGAGAAACCTTCAAAATTTTCGCAAGTCTGATACTCGAAACCAATAAGTACAATGGGCTAGGGGAAAAATACACATACCGTTATAGTCGAGCGTGTATCTGTTTCAGATGGAACAGGAATTTCTCGAGTTCGTCAATCCGTTCGCGATATTTTGGAGTTTGAAGTTAAGGAATGGTTGAGAAACCATCAAAATTTTCGCAAGTCTGATACTCGAAACCAATAACCTCTATGGCCTAGGGCAAAAATACACACACCGTTGTAATCCTGCGAGTTTCTGCTTTCAGATGAAACAGGAATTTCTCGAGTTCGTGAATCCGTTCGCGAGATATGGGAGTTTGAAATTAAGGAATGGTTGAGAAACCATATAAATTTTCGCTGGTCTGATACTCGAAACCAATAACTGGAATGGCCTAGGGGAAAAGTACACATACCTTTGTAATCGGGCGAGTTTCCACCTTCAGAGGCAACAGGAATTTCTCGAGTTCGTCCATCCGTTCGCGAGATATGGGATTTTGAAGTTAAGGAATGGTTGAGAAACCATCAAAATTTTCGCAATTCTGATGCTAGAAACGAATAACTCGAATGGCCTAGGGGAAAAGTACACACACCATTGTAATCGGGCGAGCTTCTACTTTCAGATGCAACAGGAATTTCTCGAGTTCGTCATTCCGTTCGCGAGATATGGGAGTTTGAAGTTAAGGAATGGTTGAGAAACCATCAAAATTATCGCAAGTCTGATACTCGAAACCAATAACCACTATGGCCTAGGGGAAAAGCACACGCACGATTGTAATCGGGCGAGTTTCTACTTTCAGATGCAACAGGAATTTCTCGAGTTCGTCAATCAGTTCGCGAGATATGGGAGTTTGAAGATAAGGAATGGTTGAGAAACCATGAAAATTTTCGCAAGTCTGATACTCGAAATCAATAACTATAATGGCCTAGGAGAAAAATACACATACCGTAGTAATCGGGCGAGTATCTGCTTTCATATGCAACAAGAATTTCTCCAGTTCGTCAATCCGTTCGCGAGATATGGGAGTTTGAAGTTAAGGAATGGTTGAGAAACCATCAAAATTTTCGCCGGTCTGATACTCGAAACCTATAACTGGAATGGCCTAGGGAAAAGCACTCACACCATTGTAATCGGGCGAGTTTCAACTTTCAGATGCAACAGGAATATCTCGAGTTCGTCTATCCGATCGCGAGATATGGGAGTTCGAAGTTAAGTAATTGTTGAGAAACCGACAAAATTTTCGCTGGTCTGATACTCGAAACATATAACTGGAATGGCCTAGGGGAAAGGCACACACACCATTGTAATCGGGCGAGTTTCTACTTTCGGATGCAACAGGAAATTCTCGAGTACGTCAATCAGGTTCGCGAGATATGGGAGTTTGAAGTTAATGAATGGTTGAGAAACCATCAAAATTTTCGCAAGTCTGATACTCGAAACCAGCAACTACAATGGCCTAGGTGAAAAATACGCATACCGGTGTAATCGGGCGACTTTCTGCTTTAAGATTCAGCAGGAATTTCTCTTGTTCGTCAATCCGTTCGCGAGATATGGGAGTTTGAAGTTAAGAGATGGTTGAGAAACCATCAAAATTCTGATGCTAGAAACGAATAACTGGAATGGACTAGGGGAAAAGCACACACACTGTTGTAATCGGTCGAGTTTCTACTTTCAGATGCAGCAGGAATTTCTCCAGTTCGTCAATCCGTTCGCGAGATGTGGGTGTTTGAAGTTAAGGAATGGTTGAGAAACCATCAAAATTTTCGCAAGTCTGATACTCGAAACCAATAACTACAATGGCCTAGGGGAAAAGCACACACACCGTTGCAATCGGGCGAGTTTCTACTTTCAGATGCAACAGGAATTTCCCGAGTTCGTCAATCCGTTCGCGAGATATGGGAGTTTGGAGTTAAGAGACGGTTGAGAGACCATCAAAATTTTCGCAATTCTGATGCTAGAAACGAATAACTGGAATGGCCTAGGGGAAAAGAAAACATACCGTTGCAATCGGACGAGTTTCTACATTCAGATGCAACAGGAATATCTCGAGTTCGTCAATCCGTTCGCGAGATATGGGAGTTCGAAGTTAAGTAATGGTGGAGAAACCGTCAAAATTTTCGCAAGTCTGATACTCGAAACCAATAACTACTATTGCCTGGGGCAAAAATACGCATACCATTGTAATTGGGCGAGTTTCTGCTTTCAGATGCAACAGGAATTACTCGAGTTCGTCAATCCGTTCGCGAGATATGGGAGTTTGAAGTTAAGGAACGGTTGTGAAACCATCAAAATTTTCGCAAGTCTGATACTCGAAACCAATAACTACAATGGCCTAGGGGAAAAGCACACACACCGTTGTAATCGGGCGAGTTGCTACTCTTAGATGCTACAGGAATTTCTCCAGTTCGTCAATCCGTTTGCGAGATGTGGGAGTTTGGAGTTAAGAGACGGTGGAGAAACCATCAAAATTTTCGCAATTCTGATGCTAGAAACGAATAACTGGAATGGCCTAGGGGAAAAGAACACATACAGTTGCAATCGGGCGCGTTTCTACTTTCAGACGCAACAGGAATTCCTCGAGTTCGTCAATCCGTTCGCGAGATATGGGACTTTGGAGTTAAGAGACGATTGAGAGACCATCAAAATTTTCGCAATTCTGATGCTAGAAACGAATAACTGGAACGGCCTAGGGCAAAAATACACATACCATTGTAATCGGGCGAGTTTCTGCTTTCAGATGCAACATGAATTTCTCGAGTTCGTCAATGCGTTCGCGAGATATGGGAGTTTGAAGTTACGGAATGGTTGAGAAACCATCAAAATTTTCGCTGGTCTGATACTCGAAACCTATAACTGGAATGGCCTAGGGGAAAAGAACACACACCATTGTAATCGGGCGAGTTTCTACTTACAGGTGCAACAGTTATTTCTCGAGTTCATCAATCCGTTCGCGAGATATGGGCGTTTGAATTTAAGGAATGGTTGAGAAACCATCAAAATGTTCGCAAGTCTGATACTCGAAACCAATAACTGGAATGGCCTAGGGGAAAGGTTCACACACCATTGTAATCGGGCGAGTTTCTACTTTCAGATGCAACTGGAATATCTCGAGTTCGTCAATCCGTTCGCGAGATGTGGGAGTTTGAAGTTAAGGAATGGTTGAGAAACCATCTATATTTTCGCAAGTCTGATACTCGAAACCAATAACTACTATTGCCTAGGGCCAAAATACACATACCGTTGTAATCGGGCGACATTCTGCTTTCAGATGCAGCCGGAATTTCTCGAGTTCGTCAATCCGTTAAGGAGATATGGGAGTCTGAAGTTAAGGAATGGTTGTGAAACCGTCAAAATTTTCGCAAGTCTGATACTCGAAACCAATAACTGGAATGTCATAGGGGAAAAGTTCACACACCATTGTAATCGGGCGAGTTTCTACTTTCAGATGCAACTGGAATATCTCGAGTTCGTCAATCCGTTCGCGAGATGTGGGAGTTTGAAGTTAAGGAATGGTTGAGAAACCATCTATATTTTCGCAAGTCTGATACTCAAAACCAATAACTACAATGGCCTAGGGGAAAAATACACAGACCGTTGTAATCGGGCGAGTATCTGCTTTCAGATGCAACAGGAAATTTTCGAGTTCGTCAATCCGTTCGCGAGATATGGGAGTTTGAATCTAAGGAATGGTTGAGAAACCATCAAAATTTTCGCAAGTTTGATACTCGAAACCAATAACTGGAATGGCCAAGGGGAAAAGTTCACACACCATTGTAATCGGGCGAGTTTCTACTTTCAGATGCAACAGGAATTTCTCGAGTTCGTCATTCCGTTCGCGAGATATGGGAGTTCGAAGTTAAGTAATGGTTGAGAAACCGTCAAAATTTTCGCTGGTCTGATACTCGAAACCTATAACTGGAATGGCCTAGGGGAAAAGCACACACCATTGTAATCGGGAGAGGTTCTAGTTTCGGGTGCAACAGGAATTTCTCGAGTACGTCAATCCGTTCGCAAGATATGGGAGTTTGAAGTTAAGGAATGGTTGAGAAACCATCAAAATTTTCGCAAGTCTGATAATCGAAACCAGTAACTACAATGGCCTAGGTGAAAAATACACATACCGTAGTAATCGGGCGACTTTCTGCTTTCAGATGCAGCAGGAAATTCTCTTGTTCGTCAATCTGTTCGCGAGATATGGGAGTATGTAGTTAAGAGACGGTTGAGAAACCATCAAAATTTTCGCAATTCTGATGCTAGAAACGAATAACTGGAATGGCCTAGGGAAAAAGAACACATACCTTTGTAATCGGGAGAGTTTCTACTTTCAGATGCAACAGAAATTTTTCGGATTCGTCAAACCGTTCGCGAAATATCGGAGTTTGGAGTTAAGGGATGGTTGAGAAGCCATCAAAACTTTCGCAATTCTGATGCTAGAAACGAATAACTGGAATGGACCAGGGGAAAAGCACACACGCCGTTGTAATCGGGCGGGCTTCTACTTTCAGATGCAAGAGGAAATTCTCCAGTTCGTCAATCCTTTCGCGAGATGTGGAAGTTTGAAGTTAAGGAATGGTTGAGAAACCAACAAAATTTTGGCAAGCCTGATTCTCGAAACCAATAACTGGAATGGCCTAAGGGAAAAGTACACACACCATTGTAATCGGGCGAGTTTCTACTTTCAGATGCAACAGGAATTTCTCGAGTTCGAAAATCCGTTCGCGAGGTATGGGAGTTAGAAGTTAAGGAGTGGATGAGAAACCATCAAAATTTGCGCAACTCTGATACTCGAAACCAATAACTACAATGACCTAGGGGAAAAATACACAGACCGTTGTAATCGGGCGAGTATCTGCTTTCAGATGCAACAGGAATTTTTCGGATTCATCAATCCGCTCGCGAGATATGGGAGTTTGAAGTTAAGGAATGGTTGAGAAACCATCAAAATTTTCGCTGGTCTGATACTCGAAACCTATAACTGGAATGGCCTAGGGAAAAGCACACACACCATTGTAATCGGGCGAGTTTCAACTTTCAGATGCAACAGGAATATCTCGAGATCGTCAATCCGATCGCGAGATATGGGAGTTCGAAGTTAAGTAATTGTTGAGAAACCGACAAAATTTTCGCTGGTCTGATACTCGAAACCTATAACTGGAATGGACTAGGGGATAAGCACACACACTGTTGTAATCGGTCGAGTTTCTACTTTCAGATGCAGCAGGAATTTCTCCAGTTCGTCAATCCGTTCGCGAGATGTGGGAGTTTGAAGTTAAGGAATGGTTGAGAAACCATCAAAATTTTCGCTGGTCTGATACTCGAAACCTATAACTGGAATGGCCTAGGGGAAAAGCACACACACCATTGTAACCGGGCGAGTTTCTACTTTCAGATGCAACATTAATTTCTCAAGTTCGTCAATCCTTCCGCGAGATATGGGAGTTTGAAGTTAAGGAATGGTTGAGAAACCATCAAAATTTTCGCTGGTCTGATACTCGAAACCTATAACTGGAATGGCCTAGGGAAAAGCACACACACCATTGTAATCGGGCGAGTTTCAACTTTCAGATGCAACAGGATTATCTCGAGTTCGTCAATCCGATCGCGAGATATGGGAGTTCGAAGTTAAGTAATTGTTGAGAAACCGACAAAATTTTCGCTGGTCTGATACTCGAAACCTATAACTGGAATGGACTAGGGGAAAAGCACACACACTGTTGTAATCGGTCGAGTTTCTACTTTCAGATGCAGCAGGAATTTCTCCAGTTCGTCAATCCGTTCGCGAGATGTGGGAGTTTGAAGTTAAGGAATGGTTGAGAAACCATCAAAATTTTCGCTGGTCTGATACTCGAAACCTATAACTGGAATGGCCTAGGGAAAAGCACACACACCATTGTAATCGAGCGAGTTTCTACTTTCAGGTGCAACATTAATTTCTCAAGTTCGTCAATCCGTTCGCGAGATATGGGAGTTTGAAGTTAAGGAATGGTTGTGAAACCATCAAAATTTTCGCAAGTCTGATACTCGAAACCAATAACTACAAAGACCTAGGGGAAAAATACACATACCGTTGTAATCGGGCGAGTTTCTACTTTCAGATGCAGCAGGCATTTCTCGAGTTCGTCAATCCGTTCGCGAGATATGGGAGTTCGAAGTTAAGTAATGGTGGAGAAACCGTCAAAATTTTCGCAAGTCTGATACTCGAAACCAATAACTACTATTGCCTGGGGCAAAAATACACATACCATTGTAATCGGGCGAGTTTCTGCTTTCAGATGCAACAGGAATTTCTCGAGTTCGTCAATCCGTTCGCGAGATTTGGGAGTTTGAAGTTAAGGAATGGTTGTGAAACCATCAAAATTTTCGCAAGTCTGATACTCGAAACCAATAACTACAATGGCCTAGGGGAAAAGCACACACACCGTTGTAATCGGGCGAGTTGCTACTCTCAGATGCTACAGGAATTTCTCCAGTTCGTCAATCCGTTCGCGAGATGTGGGAGTTTGAAGTTAAGGAATGGTTGAGAAAGCATCAAAATTTTCACAAGTCTGATACTCGAAACCAATAACTACAAAGACCTAGGGGAAAAATGCACATACCGTTGTAATCGGGCGAGTTTCTACTTTCAGATGCAGCAGGCATTTCTCGAGTTCGTCAATCTGTTCGCGAGATATGGGAGTTTGGAGTTAAGAGACGGTGGAGAAACCATCAAAATTTTCGCAATTCTGATGCTAGAAACGAATAACTGGAATGGCCTAGGGGAAAAGAACACATACCGTTGCAATCGGGCGCGTTTCTACTTTCAGATGCAACAGGAATTTCTCGGGTTCGTCAATCCGTTCGCGAGATATGGGACTTTGGAGTTAAGAGACGATTGAGAGACCATCAAAATTTTCGCAATTCTGATGCTACAAACGAATAACTGGAATGGCCTAGGGCAAAAATACACATACCATTGTAATCGGGCGAGTTTCTACTTACAGGTGCAACAGTTATTTCTCGAGTTCATCAATCCGTTCGCGATATATGGGCGTTTGAATTTAAGGAATGGTTGAGAAACCATCTACGTTTTCGCAAGTCTGACACTCGAAACCAATAACTACTATTGCCTAGGGCAAAAATACACATACCGTTGTAATCGGGCGACATTCTGCTTTCAGATGCAACCGGAATTTCTCGAGTTCGTCAATCCGTTAACGAGATATGGGAGTCTGAAGTTAAGGAATGGTTGTGAAGCCGTCAAAATTTTCGCAAGTCTGATACTCGAAACCAATAACTGGAATGGCCTAGGGGAAAAGTTCACACACCATTGTAATCGGGCGAGTTTCTACTTTCAGATGCAACAGGGATATCTCGAGTTCGCCAATCCGTTCGCGAGATATGGGAGTTTGAATTTAAGGAACGGTTGAGAAACCATCAAAATTTTCGCAAGTCTGATACTCGAAACCAATAACTACAAAGGCCTAGGGGAAAAATTCACACACCATTGTAATCGGGCGAGATTCTACTTTCAGATGCAACAGGAATACCTCAAGTTCGTCAATCCGTTCGCGAGATATGGGAGTTTGAAGTTAAGGAATGGTTGAGGAACCATCAAAAGTTTCGCTGGTCTGATACTCGAAACCTATAACTGGAATGGCCTAGGGGAAAAGCACACACACCATTGTAATCGGGCGAGTTTCTACTTTCAGATGCAACATTAATTTCTCAAGTTCGTCAATCCGTCCGCGAGATATGGGAGTTTGAAGTTAAGTAATGGTTGAGAAACCATCAAAATTTTCGCTGGTCTGATACTCGAAACCTATAACTGGAATGGCCTAGGGAAAAGCACACACACCATTGTAATCGGGCGAGTTTCAACTTTCAGATGCAACAGGATTATCTCGAGTTCGTCAATCCGATCGCGAGATATGGGAGTTCGAAGTTAAGTAATTGTTGAGAAACCGACAAAATTTTCGCTGGTCTGATACTCGAAACCTATAACTGGAATGGACTAGGGGAAAAGCACACACACTGTTGTAATCGGTCGAGTTTCTACTTTCAGATGCAGCAGGAATTTCTCCAGTTCGTCAATCCGTTCGCGAGATGTGGGAGTTTGAAGTTAAGGAATGGTTGAGAAACCATCAAAATTTTCGCTGGTCTGATACTCGAAACCTATAACTGGAATGGCCTAGGGGAAAAGCACACACACCATTGTAATCGGGCGAGTTTCTACTTTCAGATGCAACATTAATTTCTCAAGTTCGTCAATCCGTTCGCGAGATATGGGAGTTTGAAGTTAAGGAATGGTTGTGAAACCATCAAAATTTTCGCAAGTCTGATACTCGAAACCAATAACTACAAAGACCTAGGGGAAAAATACACATACCGTTGTAATCGGGCGAGTTTCTACTTTCAGATGCAGCAGGCATTTCTCGAGTTCGTCAATCCGTTCGCGAGATATGGGAGTTCGAAGTTAAGTAATGGTGGAGAAACCGTCAAAATTTTCGCAAGTCTGATACTCGAAACCAATAACTACTATCGCCTGGGGCAAAAATACACATACCATTGTAATCGGGCGAGTTTCTGCTTTCAGATGCAACAGGAATTTCTCGAGTTCGTCAATCCGTTCGCGAGATTTGGGAGTTTGAAGTTAAGGAATGGTTGAGAAAGCATCAAAATTTTCACAAGTCTGATACTCGAAACCAATAACTACAAAGACCTAGGGGAAAAATACACATACCGTTGTAATCGGGCGAGTTTCTACTTTCAGATGCAGCAGGCATTTCTCGAGTTCGTCAATCCGTTCGCGAGATATGGGAGTTTGGAGTTAAGAGACGGTGGAGAAACCATCAAAATTTTCGCAATTCTGATGCTAGAAACGAATAACTGGAATGGCCTAGGGGAAAAGAACACATACCGTTGCAATCGGGCGCGTTTCTACTTTCAGATGCAACAGGAATTTCTCGGGTTCGTCAATCCGTTCGCGAGATATGGGACTTTGGAGTTAAGAGACGTTTGAGAGACCATCAAAATTTTCGCAATTCTGATGCTACAAACGAATAACTGGAATGGCCTAGGGCAAAAATACACATACCATTGTAATCGGGCGAGTTTCTACTTACAGGTGCAACAGTTATTTCTCGAGTTCATCAATCCGTTCGCGATATATGGGCGTTTGAATTTAAGGAATGGTTGAGAAACCATCTATATTTTCGCAAGTCTGATACTCGAAACCAATAACTACTATTGCCTAGGGCCAAAATACACATACCGTTGTAATCGGGCGACATTCTGCTTTCAGATGCAACCGGAATTTCTCGAGTTCGTCAATCCGTTAACGAGATATGGGAGTCTGAAGTTAAGGAATGGTTGTGAAGCCGTCAAAATTTTCGCAAGTCTGATACTCGAAACCAATAACTGGAATGGCCTAGGGGAAAAGTTCTCACACCATTGTAATCGGGCGAGTTTCTACTTTCAGATGCAACTGGAATATCTCGAGTTCGTCAATCCGTTCGCGAGATGTGGGAGTTTGAAGTTAAGGAATGGTTGAGAAACCATCTATATTTTCGCAAGTCTGATACTCAAAACCAATAACTACAATGGCCTAGGGGAAAAATACACAGACCGTTGTAATCGGGCGAGTATCTGCTTTCAGATGCAACAGGAATTTTTCGAGTTCGTCAATCCGTTCGCGAGATATGGGAGTTTGAATCTAAGGAATGGTTGAGAAACCATCAAAATTTTCGCAAGTTTGATACTCGAAACCAATAACTGGAATGGCCTAGGGGAAAAGCACACAAACCATTATAATCGGGCGAGTTTCTACTTTCAGATGCAACAGGAATTTTTCGAGTTCGTCAATCCGTTCGCGAGATATGGGAGTTTGAAGCTAAGGAATGGTTGAGAAGCCATCAAAATTTTCGCAAGTTTGATACTCGAAACCAATAACTGGAATGGCCTAGGGGAAAAGTTCACACACCATTGTAATCGGGCGAGTTTCTACTATCAGATGCAACAGGGATATCTCGAGTTCGTCAATCCGTTCGCGAGATATGGGAGTTTGAAGTTAAAGAATGGTTGTGAAACCATCAAAATTTTTGCAAGTCTGATACACGAAACCAATAACTGGAATGGACTAGGGGAAAAGCACAGACACCGTTGTAATCGGGCGAGTTTCTACTTTCAGATGCAACTGGAATATCTCGAGTTCGTGAATCCGTTCACGCGATGTGAGAGTTTGAAGTTAAGGAATGGTTGAGAAACCATCTACGTTTTCGCAAGTCTGACACTCGAAACCAATAACTACTATTGCCTAGGGCAAAAATACACATACCGTTGTAATCGGACGACTTTCTGCTTTCAGATGCAACCGGAATTTCTCGAGTTCGTCAATACGTTCGCGAGATATGGGAGTCTGAAGTTAAAGAATGGTTGAGAAACCATCTATATTTTCGCAAGTCTGATACTCAAAACCAATAACTACAATGGCCTAGGGGAAAAATACACAGACCGTTGTAATCGGGCGAGTATCTGCTTTCAGATGCAACAGGAATTTTTCGAGTTCGTCAATCCGTTCGCGAGATATGGGAGTTTGAATCTAAGGAATGGTTGAGAAACCATCAAAATTTTCGCAAGTTTGATACTCGAAACCAATAACTGGAATGGCCTAGGGGAAAAGTTCACACACCATTGTAATCGGGCGAGTTTCTACTTTCAGATGCAACAGGGATATCTCGAGTTCGCCAATCCGTTCGCGAGATATGGGAGTTTGAAGTTAAGGAACGGTTGAGAAACCATCAAAATTTTCGCAAGTCTGATACTCGAAACCAATAACTACAAAGGCCTAGGGGAAAAATTCACACACCATTGTAATCGGGCGAGTTTCTACTTTCAGATGCAACAGGAATACCTCAAGTTCGTCAATCCGTTCGCGAGATATGGGAGTTTGAAGTTAAGGAATGGTTGAGGAACCATCAAAATTTTCGCTGGTCTGATACTCGAAACCTATAACTGGAATGGCCTAGGGGAAAAGCACACAAACCATTATAATCGGGCGAGTTTCTACTTTCAGATGCAACTGGAATATCTCGAGTTCGTCAATCCGTTCGCGAGATGTGGGTGTTTGAAGTTAAGGAATGGTTGAGAAACCATCTATATTTTCGCAAGTCTGATACTCAAAACCAATAACTGGAATGGCCTAGGGGAAAAATTCACACACCATTGTAATCGGGCGAGTTTCTACTTTCAGATGCAACAGGAATACCTCAAGTTCGTCAATCCGTTCGCGAGATATGGGAGTTTGAAGTTAAGGAATGGTTGAGGAACCATCAAAATTTTCGCTGGTCTGATACTCGAAACCTATAACTGGAATGGCCTAGGGGAAAAGCACACAAACCATTATAATCGGGCGAGTTTCTACTTTCAGATGCAACAGGAATTTCTCGAGTTCATCAATCCGTTCGCGAGATATGGGAGTTTGAAGTTAAGGAATGGTTGAGAAACCATCAAAATGTTCGCAAGTCTGATACTCGAAACCAATAACTACAATGGCCTAGGGGAAAAATACACAGACCGTTGTAATCGGGCGAGTATCTGCTTTCAGATGCAATAGGAATTTATCGAGTTCGTCAATCCGTTCGCGAGATATGGGAGTTTGAAGCTAAGGAATGGTTGAGAAGCCATCAAAATTTTTGCAAGTTTGATACTCGAAACCAATAACTGGAATGGCCTAGGGGAAAAGTTCACACACCATTGTAATCGGGCGAGTTTCTACTATCAGATGCAACAGGGATATCTCGAGTTCGTCAATCCGTTCGCGAGATATGGGAGTTTGAAGTTAAAGAATGGTTGTGAAACCATCAAAATTTTTGCAAGTCTGATACACGAAAACAATAACTGGAATAGCCTAGGGTAAAAGTACATGCACCACTGTAATCGGGCGAGTTTCTACTTTCAGATGCAACAGGAATTTCTCGAGTTCATCAATCCGTTCGCGAGATATGGGAGTTTGAAGTTAAGGAATGGTTGAGAAACCATCAAAATGTTCGCAAGTCTGACACTCGAAACCAATAACTACAATGGCCTAGGGGAAAAATACACAGACCGTTGTAATCGGGCGAGTATCTGCTTTCAGATGCAATAGGAATTTATCGAGTTCGTCAATCCGTTCGCAAGATATGGGAGTTTGAAGTTAAGGAATGGTTGAGAAACCATCAAAATGTTCGCAAGTCTGATACTCGAAACCAATAACTACAATGGCCTAGGGGAAAAGTACACACACCATTGTAATCGGACGAGTTTCTACTTTCAAATGCAACAGGAATTTCCGAGTTCGTCAATCCGGTCGCGAGATATGGGAGTTTGGAGTTAAGAGACGGTTGAGAAACCATCAAAATTTTCGCAATTCTGATGCTAGAAACGAATAACTGGAATGGCCTAGGGGAAAAGAACACATACCTTTGTAATCGGGAGAGTTTCTAATGCCAGATGCAAAAGAAATTTTTCGGATTCGTCAATCCGTTCGCGAAATATCGGAGTTTGGAGTTAAGAGATGGTTGAGAAACCATCAAAATTTTCGCAATTCTGATGGTAGAAACGAATAACTGGAATGGACTAGGGGAAAACCACAGACACCGTTGTAATCGGGCGAGTTTCTACTTTCAGATGCAACAGGAATACCTCAAGTTCGTCAATCCGTTCGCGAGATATGGGAGTTTGAAGTTAAGGAATGGTTGAGGAACCATCAAAATTTTCGCAAGTCTGATACACGAAACCAATAACTACAAAGGCCTAGGGGAAAAATTCACACACCATTGTAATCGGGCGAGTTTCTACTTTCAGATGCAACAGGAATACCTCAAGTTCGTCAATCCGTTCGCGAGATATGGGAGTTTGAAGTTAAGGAATGGTTGAGGAACCATCAAAGTTTTCGCTGGTCTGATACTCGAAACCTATAACTGGAATGGCCTAGGGGAAAAGCACACAAACCATTATATTCGGGCGAGCTTCTACTTTCAGATGCAACAGGAATTTTTCGAGTTCGTCAATTCGTTCGCGAGATATGGGAGTTTGAAGCTAAGGAATGGTTGAGAAGCCATCAAAATTTTCGCAAGTTTGATACTCGAAACCAATAACTGGAATGGCCTAGGGGAAAAGTTCACACACCATTGTAATCGGCCGAGTTTCTACTATCAGATGCAACAGGGATATCTCGAGTTCGTCAATCCGTTCGCGAGATATGGGAGTTTGAAGTTAAGGAACGGTTGAGAAACCATCAAAATTTTCGCAAGTCTGATACTCGAAACCAATAACTACAATGGCCTAGGGGAAAAGTACACACACCATTGTAATCGGACGAGTTTCTACTTTCAAATGCAACAGGAATTTCCGAGTTCGTCAATCCGTTCGCGAAATATCGGAGTTTGGAGTTAAGAGATGGTTGAGAAACCATCAAAATTTTCGCAATTCTGATGGTAGAAACGAATAACTGGAATGGACTAGGGGAAAAGCACAGACACCGTTGTAATCGGGCGAGTCTCTACTTTCAGATGCAACAGGAATATCTCGAGTTCGTCAATCGGTTCGCGAGATATGGGAGTTTGAAGTTAAGGAATAGTTGAGAAACCATCTAAATTTTCGCAAGTCTGATACTCGAAACCAATAACTACTATTGCCTAGGGCAAAAATACACATACCGTTGTAATCGGGCGACTTTCTACTTTCAGATGCAACAGGAATATCTCGAGTTCGTCAATCCGTTCGCGAGATATGGGAGTTTGAAGTTAAGGAATGGTTGAGAAACCATCAAAATTTTCGCAATTCTGATACTCGAAACCTATAACTGGAATGGCCTAGGGGAAAAGCACACACACCATTGTAATCGGGCGTGTTTCTACTTTCAGATGCAACAGGAATTTCTCGAGTTCATGAATCCGTTCGCGAAATATGGGAGTTTGAAGTTAAGGAATGGTTGAGAAACCATCAAAATGTTCGCAAGTCTGATACTCGAAACCAATAACTGGAATGGCCTAGGGGAAAAGTACTCACACCATTGTAATCGGGCGAGTTTCTACTGTCAGATGCAACTGGAATATCTCGAGTTCGTGAGTCCGTTCGCAAGATGTGAGAGTTTGAAGTTAAGGAATGATTGAGAAACCATCAAAATTTTCGCAAGTCTGATACTCGAAACGAATAACTACAATGGCCTGGGGGAAAAATACACAGACCGTTGTAATCGGGCGAGTATCTGCTTTCAGATGCAACTGGAATTTTTCGAGTTCGTCAATCCGTTCGCGAGATATGGGAGTTTGAAGTTAAGGAACGGTTGTGAAACCGTCAAAATTTTCGCAAGTCTGATACTCGAAACCAATAACTGGAATGGCCTAGGGGAAAAGTTCACACACCATTGTAATCGGGCGAGTTTCTACTATCAGATGCAACAGGGATATCTCGAGTTCGTCAATCCGTTCGCGAGATATGGGAGTTTGAAGTTAAAGAATGGTTGTGAAACCATCAAAATTTTTGCAAGTCTGATACACGAAACCAATAACTGGAATGGACTAGGGGAAAAGCACAGACACCGTTGTAATCGGGCGAGTTTCTACTTTCAGATGCAACTGGAATATCTCGAGTTCGTGAATCCGTTCACGCGATGTGAGAGTTTGAAGTTAAGGAATGGTTGAGAAACCATCTACGTTTTCGCAAGTCTGAAACTCGAAACCAATAACTACTATTGCCTAGGGCAAAAATACACATACCGTTGTAATCGGACGACTTTCTGCTTTCAGATGCAACCGGAATTTCTCGAGTTCGTCAATACGTTCGCGAGATATGGGAGTCTGAAGTTAAAGAATGGTTGAGAAACCATCTATATTTTCGCAAGTCTGATACTCAAAACCAATAACTACAATGGCCTAGGGGAAAAATACACAGACCGTTGTAATCGGGCGAGTATCTGCTTTCAGATGCAACAGGAATTTTTCGAGTTCGTCAATCCGTTCGCGAGATATGGGAGTTTGAATCTAAGGAATGGTTGAGAAACCATCAAAATTTTCGCAAGTTTGATACTCGAAACCAATAACTGGAATGGCCTAGGGGAAAAGTTCACACACCATTGTAATCGGGCGAGTTTCTACTTTCAGATGCAACAGGGATATCTCGAGTTCGCCAATCCGTTCGCGAGATATGGGAGTTTGAAGTTAAGGAACGGTTGAGAAACCATCAAAATTTTCGCAAGTCTGATACTCGAAACCAATAACTACAAAGGCCTAGGGGAAAAATTCACACACCATTGTAATCGGGCGAGTTTCTACTTTCAGATGCAACAGGAATACCTCAAGTTCGTCAATCCGTTCGCGAGATATGGGAGTTTGAAGTTAAGGAATGGTTGAGGAACCATCAAAATTTTCGCTGGTCTGATACTCGAAACCTATAACTGGAATGGCCTAGGGGAAAAGCACACAAACCATTATAATCGGGCGAGTTTCTACTTTCAGATGCAACTGGAATATCTCGAGTTCGTCAATCCGTTCGCGAGATGTGGGTGTTTGAAGTTAAGGAATGGTTGAGAAACCATCTATATTTTCGCAAGTCTGATACTCAAAACCAATAACTGGAATGGCCTAGGGGAAAAATTCACACACCATTGTAATCGGGCGAGTTTCTACTTTCAGATGCAACAGGAATACCTCAAGTTCGTCAATCCGTTCGCGAGATATGGGAGTTTGAAGTTAAGGAATGGTTGAGGAACCATCAAAATTTTCGCTGGTCTGATACTCGAAACCTATAACTGGAATGGCCTAGGGGAAAAGCACACAAACCATTATAATCGGGCGAGTTTCTACTTTCAGATGCAACAGGAATTTTTCGAGTTCGTCAATCCGTTCGCGAGATATGGGAGTTTGAAGCTAAGGAATGGTTGAGAAGCCATCAAAATTTTTGCAAGTCTGATACACGAAACCAATAACTGGAATAGCCTAGGGTAAAAGTACATGCACCATTGTAATCGGGCGAGTTTCTACTTTCAGATGCAACAGGAATTTCTCGAGTTCATCAATCCGTTCGCGAGATATGGGAGTTTGAAGTTAAGGAATGGTTGAGAAACCATCAAAATGTTCGCAAGTCTGATACTCGAAACCAATAACTACAATGGCCTAGGGGAAAAATACACAGACCGTTGTAATCGGGCGAGTATCTGCTTTCAGATGCAATAGGAATTTATCGAGTTCGTCAATCCGTTCGCGAGATATGGGAGTTTGAAGCTAAGGAATGGTTGAGAAGCCATCAAAATTTTTGCAAGTTTGATACTCGAAACCAATAACTGGAATGGCCTAGGGGAAAAGTTCACACACCATTGTAATCGGGCGAGTTTCTACTATCAGATGCAACAGGGATATCTCGAGTTCGTCAATCCGTTCGCGAGATATGGGAGTTTGAAGTTAAAGAATGGTTGTGAAACCATCAAAATTTTTGCAAGTCTGATACACGAAAACAATAACTGGAATAGCCTAGGGTAAAAGTACATGCACCACTGTAATCGGGCGAGTTTCTACTTTCAGATGCAACAGGAATTTCTCGAGTTCATCAATCCGTTCGCGAGATATGGGAGTTTGAAGTTAAGGAATGGTTGAGAAACCATCAAAATGTTCGCAAGTCTGATACTCGAAACCAATAACTACAATGGCCTAGGGGAAAAATACACAGACCGTTGTAATCGGGCGAGTATCTGCTTTCAGATGCAATAGGAATTTATCGAGTTCGTCAATCCGTTCGCAAGATATGGGAGTTTGAAGTTAAGGAATGGTTGAGAAACCATCAAAATGTTCGCAAGTCTGATACTCGAAACCAATAACTACAATGGCCTAGGGGAAAAGTACACACACCATTGTAATCGGACGAGTTTCTACTTTCAAATGCAACAGGAATTTCCGAGTTCGTCAATCCGTTCGCGAGATATGGGAGTTTGGAGTTAAGAGACGGTTGAGAAACCATCAAAATTTTCGCAATTCTGATGCTAGAAACGAATAACTGGAATGGCCTAGGGAAAAGAACACATACCTTTGTAATCGGGAGAGTTTCTAATGCCAGATGCAAAAGAAATTTTTCGGATTCATCAATCCGTTCGCGAAATATCGGAGTTTGGAGTTAAGAGATGGTTGAGAAACCATCAAAATTTTCGCAATTCTGATGGTAGAAACGAATAACTGGAATGGACTAGGGGAAAACCACAGACACCGTTGTAATCGGGCGAGTTTCTACTTTCAGATGCAACTGGAATATCTCGAGTTCGTGAATCCGTTCGCGAGATATGGGAGTTTGAAGTTAAGGAACGGTTGAGAAACCATCAAAATTTTCGCAAGTCTGATACTCGAAACCAATAACTACAAAGGCCTAGGGGAAAAATTCACACACCATTGTAATCGGGCGAGTTTCTACTTTCAGATGCAACAGGAATACCTCAAGTTCGTCAGTCCGTTCGCGAGATATGGGAGTTTGAAGTTAAGGAATGGTTGAGGAACCATCAAAATTTTCGCAAGTCTGATACACGAAACCAATAACTACAAAGGCCTAGGGGAAAAATTCACACACCATTGTAATCGGGCGAGTTTCTACTTTCAGATGCAACAGGAATACCTCAAGTTCGTCAATCCGTTCGCGAGATATGGGAGTTTGAAGTTAAGGAATGGTTGAGGAACCATCAAAGTTTTCGCTGGTCTGATACTCGAAACCTATAACTGGAATGGCCTAGGGGAAAAGCACACAAACCATTATATTCGGGCGAGCTTCTACTTTCAGATGCAACAGGAATTTTTCGAGTTCGTCAATCCGTTCGCGAGATATGGGAGTTTGAAGCTAAGGAATGGTTGAGAAGCCATCAAAATTTTCGCAAGTTTGATACTCGAAACCAATAACTGGAATGGCCTAGGGGAAAAGTTCACACACCATTGTAATCGGCCGAGTTTCTACTATCAGATGCAACAGGGATATCTCGAGTTCGTCAATCCGTTCGCGAGATATGGGAGTTTGAAGTTAAGGAACGGTTGAGAAACCATCAAAATTTTCGCAAGTCTGATACTCGAAACCAATAACTACAATGGCCTAGGGGAAAAGTACACACACCATTGTAATCGGACGAGTTTCTACTTTCAAATGCAACAGGAATTTCCGAGTTCGTCAATCCGTTCGCGAAATATCGGAGTTTGGAGTTAAGAGATGGTTGAGAAACCATCAAAATTTTCGCAATTCTGATGGTAGAAACGAATAACTGGAATGGACTAGGGGAAAAGCACAGACACCGTTGTAATCGGGCGAGTTTCTACTTTCAGATGCAACTGGAATATCTCGAGTTCGTGAATCCGTTCACGAGATGTGAGAGTTTGAAGTTAAGGAATGGTTGAGAAACCATCTACGTTTTCGCAAGTCTGACACTCGAAACCAATAACTACTATTGCCTAGGGCAAAAATACACATACCGTTGTAATCGGACGACTTTCTGCTTTCAGATGCAACCGGAATTTCTCGAGTTCGTCAATACGTTCGCGAGATATGGGAGTCTGAAGATAAAGAATGGTTGTGAAACCATCAAAATTTTCGCTGGTCTGATACTCGAAACCTATAACTGGAATGGCCTAGGGGAAAAGAACACACACCATTGTAATCGGGCGAGTCTCTACTTTCAGATGCAACAGGAATATCTCGAGTTCGTCAATCCGTTCGCGAGATATGGGAGTTTGAAGTTAAGGAATAGTTGAGAAACCATCTAAATTTTCGCAAGTCTGATACTCGAAACCAATAACTACTATTGCCTAGGGCAAAAATACACATACCGTTGTAATCGGGCGACTTTCTACTTTCAGATGCAACAGGAATATCTCGATTTCGTGAGTCCGTTCGCAAGATGTGAGAGTTTGAAGTTAAGGAATGATTGAGAAACCATCAAAATTTTCGCAAGTCTGATACTCGAAACGAATAACTACAATGGCCTAGGGGAAAAGTTCACACACCATTGTAATCGGGCGAGTTTCTACTTTCAGATGCAACTGGAACATCTCGAGTTCGTCAATCCGTTCGCGAGATGTGGGAGTTTGAAGTTAAGGAATGGTTGAGAAACCATCTATATTTTCGCAAGTCTGATACTCAAAACCAATAACTACAATGGCCTAGGGGAAAAATACACAGACCGTTGTAATCGGGCGAGTATCTGCTTTCAGATGCAACAGGAATTTTTCGAGTTCGTCAATACGCTCGCGAGATATGGGAGTTTGAATCTAAGGAATGGTTGAGAAACCATCAAAATTTTCGCAAGTTTGATACTCGAAACCAATAACTGGAATGGCCTAGGGGAAAAGTTCACACACCATTGTAATCGGGCGAGTTTCTACTTTCAGATGCAACGGGAATATCTCGAGTTCGTCAATCCGTTCGCGAGATATGGGAGTTTGAAGTTAAGGAATAGTTGAGAAACCATCTAAATTTTCGCAAGTCTGATACTCGAAACCAATAACTACTATTGCCTAGGGCAAAAATACACATACCGTTGTAATCGGGCGACTTTCTACTTTCAGATGCAACAGGAATATCTCGAGTTCGTCAATCCGTTCGCGAAATATGGGAGTTTGAAGTTAAGGAATGGTTGAGAAACCATCAAAATGTTCGCAAGTCTGATACTCAAAACCAATAACTACAATGGCCTAGGGGAAAAGTTCACACACCATTGTAATCGGGCGAGTTTCTACTTTCAGATGCAACAGGGATATCTCGAGTTCGCCAATCCGTTCGCGAGATATGGGAGTTTGAAGTTAAGGAATGGTTGAGAAACCATCAAAATTTTCGCTGGTCTGATACTCGAAACCTATAACTGGAATGGCCTAGGGGAAAAGAACACACACCATTGTAATCGGGCGAGTCTCTACTTTCAGATGCAACAGGAATATCTCGAGTTCGTCAATCCGTTCGCGAGATATGGGAGTTTGAAGTTAAGGAATAGTTGAGAAACCATCTAAATTTTCGCAAGTCTGATACTCGAAACCAATAACTACTATTGCCTAGGGCAAAAATACACATACCGTTGTAATCGGGCGACTTTCTACTTTCAGATGCAACAGGAATATCTCGAGTTCGTCAATCCGTTCGCGAGATATGGGAGTTTGAAGTTAAGGAATGGTTGAGAAACCATCAAAATTTTCGCAATTCTGATACTCGAAACCTATAACTGGAATGGCCTAGGGGAAAAGCACACACACCATTGTAATCGGGCGTGTTTCTACTTTCAGATGCAACAGGAATTTCTCGAGTTCATGAATCCGTTCGCGAAATATGGGAGTTTGAAGTTAAGGAATGGTTGAGAAACCATCAAAATGTTCGCAAGTCTGATACTCGAAACCAATAACTGGAATGGCCTGGGGGAAAAGTACTCACACCATTGTAATCGGGCGAGTTTCTACTGTCAGATGCAACTGGAATATCTCGAGTTCGTGAGTCCGTTCGCAAGATGTGAGAGTTTGAAGTTAAGGAATGATTGAGAAACCATCAAAATTTTCGCATGTCTGATACTCGAAACGAATAACTACAATGGCCTGGGGGAAAAATACACAGACCGTTGTAATCGGGCGAGTATCTGCTTTCAGATGCAACTGGAATTTTTCGAGTTCGTCAATCCGTTCGCGAGATATGGGAGTTTGAAGTTAAGGAATGGTTGAGAAACCATCAAAATTTTCGCAATTCTGATACTCGAAACCAATAACTGGAATGGCCTAGTGGAAAAGTACACACACCATTGTAATCGGGCGAGTTTCTACTTTCAGATGCAACAGGAACTTCTCGAGTACGTCAATCCGTTCGCGTGATATGGGAGTTTGAAGCTAAGGAATGGTTGAGAAACCATCAAAATTTTCACAAGTCTGATATTCGAAACCAATAACTACTTTCGCCGAGGGCAAAAATACACATACCGTTGTAATCGGGCGACTTTCTGCTATCAGATGCAACCGGAATTTCTCGAGTTCGTCAATCCGTTAACGAGATATGGGAGTCTGAAGTTAAGGAACGGTTGTGAAACCGTCAAAATTTTCGCAAGTCTGATACTCGAAACCAATAACTGGAATGGCCTAGGGGAAAAGTTCACACACCATTGTAATCGGGCGAGTTTCTACTTTCAGATGCAACTGGAACATCTCGAGTTCGTCAATCCGTTTGCGAGATGTGGGAGTTTGAAGTTAAGGAATGGTTGAGAAACCATCTATATTTTCGCAAGTCTGATACTCAAAACCAATAACTACAATGGCCTAGGGGAAAAATACACAGACCGTTGTAATCGGGCGAGTATCTGCTTTCAGATGCAACAGGAATTTTTCGAGTTCGTCAATACGCTCGCGAGATATGGGAGTTTGAATCTAAGGAATGGTTGAGAAACCATCAAAATTTTCGCAAGTTTGATACTCGAAACCAATAACTGGAATGGCCTAGGGGAAAAGTTCACACACCATTGTAATCGGGCGAGTTTCTACTTTCAGATGCAACGGGAATATCTCGAGTTCGTCAATCCGTTCGCGAGATATGGGAGTTTGAAGTTAAGGAATAGTTGAGAAACCATCTAAATTTTCGCAAGTCTGATACTCGAAACCAATAACTACTATTGCCTAGGGCAAAAATACACATACCGTTGTAATCGGGCGACTTTCTACTTTCAGATGCAACAGGAATATCTCGAGTTCGTCAATCCGTTCGCGAAATATGGCAGTTTGAAGTTAAGGAATGGTTGAGAAACCATCAAAATGTTCGCAAGTCTGATACTCAAAACCAATAACTACAATGGCCTAGGGGAAAAGTTCACACACCATTGTAATCGGGCGAGTTTCTACTTTCAGATGCAACAGGGATATCTCCAGTTCGCCAATCCGTTCGCGAGATATGGGAGTTTGAAGTTAAGGAACGGTTGAGAAACCATCAAAATTTTCGCAAGTCTGATACTCGAAACCAATAACTACAAAGGCCTAGGGGAAAAATTCACACACCATTGTAATCGGGCGAGTTTCTACATTCAGATGCAACAGGAATACCTCAAGTTCGTCAATCCGTTCGCGAGATATGGGAGTTTGAAGTTAAGGAATGGTTGAGGAACCATCAAAATTTTCGCTGGTCTGATACTCGAAACCTATAACTGGAATGGCCTAGGGGAAAAGCACACAAACCATTATAATCGGGCGAGTTTCTACTTTCAGATGCAACAGGAATTTTTCGAGTTCGTCAATCCGTTCGCGAGATATGGGAGTTTGAAGCTAAGGAATGGTTGAGAAGCCATCAAAATTTTCGCAAGTTTGATACTCGAAACCAATAACTGGAATGGCCTAGGGGAAAAGTTCACACACCATTGTAATCGGGCGAGTTTCTACTTTCAGATGCAACAGGGATATCTCGAGTTCGTCAATCCGTTCGCGAGATATGGGAGTTTGAAGTTAAGGAACGGTTGAGAAACCATCAAAATTTTCGCAAGTCTGATACTCGAAACCAATAACTACAAAGGCCTAGGGGAAAAATTCACACACCATTGTAATCGGGCGAGTTTCTACTTTCAGATGCAACAGGAATACCTCAAGTTCGTCAATCCGTTCGCGAGATATGGGAGTTTGAAGTTAAGGAATGGTTGAGAAACCATCAAAATTTTCGCTGGTCTGATACTCGAAACCTATAACTGGAATGGCCTAGGGGAGAAATACACAGACCGTTGTAATCGGGCGAGCATCTGCTTTCAGATGCAACAGGAATTTTTCGAGTTCGTAAATCCGTTCGCGAGATATGGGAGTTTGAAGCTAAGGAATGATTGAGAAACCATCAAAATTTTCGCAAGTTTGATACTCGAAACCAATAAGTACAATGGCCTAGGGGAAAAATACACAGACCGTTGTAATCGGGCGAGTATCTGCTTTCAGATGCAACAGGAATTTCTCGAGTTCATCAATCCGTTCGCGAGATATGGGAGTTTGAAGTTAAGGAATGGTTGAGAAACCATCAAAATGTTCGCAAGTCTGATACTCGAAACCAATAACTGGAATGGCCTACGGGAAAAGTACACACACCATTGTAATCGGGCGAGTTTCTACTTTCAGATGCAACTGGAATATCTCGAGTTGGTCAATCCGTTCGCGAGATGTGGGAGTTAGAAGTTAAGGAATGGTTGAGAAACCATCTACGTTTTCGCAAGTCTGATACTCGAAACCAATAACTACTATTGCCTAGGGCAAAAATACACATACCGTTGTAATCGGACGACTTTCTGCTTTCAGATGCAACCGGAATTTCTCGAGTTCGTCAATACGTTCGCGAGATATGGGAGTCTGAAGTTAAAGAATGGTTGTGAAACCATCAAAATTTTTGCAAGTCTGATACACGAAACCAATAACTACAATGGCCTAGGGGAAAAATACACAGACCGTTGTAATCGGGCGAGTATCTGCTTTCAGATGCAATAGGAATTTATCGAGTTCGTCAATCCGTTCGCGAGATATGGGAGTTTGAAGTTGAGGAATGGTTGAGAAACCATCAAAATGTTCGCAAGTCTGATACTCGAAACCAATAACTACAATGGCCTAGGGGAAAAGTACACACACCATTGTAATCGGACGAGTTTCTACTTTCAAATGCAACAGGAATTTCCGAGTTCGTCAATCCGTTCGCGAGATATGGGAGTTTGGAGTTAAGAGACGGTTGAGAAACCATCAAAATTTTCGCAATTCTGATGCTAGAAACGAATAACTGGAATGGCCTAGGGGAAAAGAACACATACCTTTGTAATCGGGAGAGTTTCTAATGCCAGATGCAACAGAAATTTTTCGGATTCGTCAATCCGTTCGCGAAATATCGGAGCTTGGAGTTAAGAGATGGTTGAGGAACCATCAAAATTTTCGCAATTCTGATGGTAGAAACGAATAACTGGAATGGACTAGGGGAAAAGCACAGACACCGTTGTAATCGGGCGAGTTTCTACTTTCAGATGCAACTGGAATATCTCGAGTTCGTGAATCCGTTCACGAGATGTGAGAGTTTGAAGTTAAGGAATGGTTGAGAAACCATCTACGTTTTCGCAAGTCTGATACTCGAAACCAATAACTACTATTGCCTAGGGCAAAAATACACATACCGTTGTAATCGGACGACTTTCTGCTTTCAGATGCAACCGGAATTTCTCGAGTTCGTCAATACGTTCGCGAGATATGGGAGTCTGAAGTTAAAGAATGGTTGTGAAACCATCAAAATTTTTGCAAGTCTGATACACGAAACCAATAACTGGAATAGCCTAGGGGAAAAGTACATGCACCGTTGTAATCGGGCGAGTTTCTACTTTCAGATGCAACAGGAATATCTCGAGTTCGTCAATCCGTTCGCGAGATATGGTAGTTAGAAGTTAAGGAATGGTTGAGAAACCATCAAAATTTTCGCAATTCTGATGCTAGAAACGAATAACTGGAATGGCCTAGGGGAAAAGAACACATAACTTTGTAATCGGGAGAGTTTCTAATGCCAGATGCAACAGAAATTTTTCGGATTCGTCAATCCGTTCGCGAAATATCGGAGCTTGGAGTTAAAAGATGGTTGAGAAACCATCAAAATTTTCGCAATTCTGATGGTAGAAACGAATAACTGGAATGGACTAGGGGAAAAGCACAGACACCGTTGTAATCGGGCGAGTTTCTACTTTCAGATGCAACTGGAATATCTCGAGTTCGTGAATCCGTTCACGAGATGTGAGAGTTTGAAGTTAAGGAATGGTTGAGAAACCATCTACGTTTTCGCAAGTCTGATACTCGAAACCAATAACTACTATTGCCTAGGGCAAAAATACACATACCGTTGTAATCGGACGACTTTCTGCTTTCAGATGCAACCGGAATTTCTCGAGTTCGTCAATACGTTCGCGAGATATGGGAGTCTGAAGTTAAAGAATGGTTGTGAAACCATCAAAATTTTTGCAAGTCTGATACACGAAACCAATAACTGGAATAGCCTAGGGGAAAAGTACATGCACCGTTGTAATCGGGCGAGTTTCTACTTTCAGATGCAACAGGAATATCTCGAGTTCGTCAATCCGTTCGCGAGATATGGGAGTTTGGAGTTAAGAGACGGTTGAGAAACCATCAAAATTTTCGCAATTCTGATACTCGAAAGCAATAACTGGAATGGCCTAGTGGAAAAGTACACACACCATTGTAATCGGACGAGTTTCTACTTTCAGATGCAACAGGAATTTCTCGAGTACGTCAATCCGTTCGCGTGATATGGGAGTTTGAAGCTAAGGAATGGTTGAGAAACCATCAAAATTTTCACAAGTCTGATATTCGAAACCAATAACTACTTTCGCCGACGGCAAAAATACACTTAGCGTTGTAATCGGGCGACTTTCTGCTTTCAGATGCAACAGGCATTTCTAGAATTCGTCAATCCGTTCGCGAGATATGGGAGTTTGAAGTTAAGGAATGGTTGAGGAACCATTAAAATTTTCGCAAGTCTGATACTCGAAACCAATAACTACTATTGCCTAGGTCAAAAATACACATACCGTTGTAATCGGGCGACTTTCTACTTTCAGATGCAACAGGAATGTCTGGAGTTCGTCAATCCGTTCGCGAGATATGGGAGTTTGAAGTGAAGGAATGGTACAGAAACCATCAAAATTTTCGCAAGTCTGATACTCGAAACCAATAACTGAAATGGCCTAGGGGAAAAGTACTCACACCATTGTAATCGGGCGAGTTTCTACTTTCAGATGCATCTGGAATATATCGAGTTCGTGAATCCGTTCGCGAGATGTGAGAGTTTGAAGTTAAGGAATGGTTGAGAAACCATCAAAATGTTCGCAAGTATGATACTCGAAACCAATAACTGGAATGGCCTAGGGGAAAAGTACACACACCATTGTAATCGGGCGAGTTTCTACTGTCAGATGCAGCTGGAACATCTCGAGTTCGTGAGTCCGTTCGCAAGATGTGAGAGTTTGAAGTTAAGGAATGATTGAGAAACCATCAAAATTTTCGCAAGTCTGATACTCGAAACCAATAACTGGAATAGCCTAGGGGAAAAGTACATGCACCGTTGTAATCGGGCGAGTTTCTACTTTCAGATGCAACAGGAATATCTCGAGTTCGTCAATCCGTTCGCGAGATATGGGAGTTTGGAGTTAAGAGACGGTTGAGAAACCATCAAAATTTTCGCAATTCTGATACTCGAAAGCAATAACTGGAATGGCCTAGTGGAAAAGTACACACACCATTGTAATCGGACGAGTTTCTACTTTCAGATGCAACAGGAATTTCTCGAGTACGTCAATCCGTTCGCGTGATATGGGAGTTTGAAGCTAAGGAATGGTTGAGAAACCATCAAAATTTTCACAAGTCTGATATTCGAAACCAATAACTACTTTCGCCGACGGCAAAAATACACTTAGCGTTGTAATCGGGCGACTTTCTGCTTTCAGATGCAACAGGCATTTCTAGAATTCGTCAATCCGTTCGCGAGATATGGGAGTTTGAAGTTAAGGAATGGTTGAGGAACCATTAAAATTTTCGCAAGTCTGATACTCGAAACCAATAACTACTATTGCCTAGGTCAAAAATACACATACCGTTGTAATCGGGCGACTTTCTACTTTCAGATGCAACAGGAATGTCTGGAGTTCGTCAATCCGTTCGCGAGATATGGGAGTTTGAAGTGAAGGAATGGTACAGAAACCATCAAAATTTTCGCAAGTCTGATACTCGAAACCAATAACTGAAATGGCCTAGGGGAAAAGTACTCACACCATTGTAATCGGGCGAGTTTCTACTTTCAGATGCATCTGGAATATATCGAGTTCGTGAATCCGTTCGCGAGATGTGAGAGTTTGAAGTTAAGGAATGGTTGAGAAACCATCAAAATGTTCGCAAGTATGATACTCGAAACCAATAACTGGAATGGCCTAGGGGAAAAGTACACACACCATTGTAATCGGGCGAGTTTCTACTGTCAGATGCAGCTGGAACATCTCGAGTTCGTGAGTCCGTTCGCAAGATGTGAGAGTTTGAAGTTAAGGAATGATTGAGAAACCATCAAAATTTTCGCAAGTCTGATACTCGAAACCAATAACTACAATGGCCTGGGGGAAAAATACACAGACCGTTGTAATCGGGCGAGTATCTGCTTTCAGATGCAACTGGAATTTTTCGAATTCGTCAATCCGTTCGCGAGATATGGGAGTCTGAAGTTAAGGAATGGTTGAGAAACCATCAAAATTTTCGCAATTCTGATGCTAGAAACGAATAACTGGAATGGACTAGGGGAAAAGCACAGACACCGTTGTAATCGGGCGAGTTTCTACTCTCAGATGCAACAGGAATTTCTCCAGTTCGTCAATCCGTTCGCGAGATGAGGGAGTTTGAAGTTAAGGAATGATTGAGAAAGCATCAAAATCTTCGCAAATCTGGTACTCGAAACCAATAACTACAAAGACCTAGGGGAAAAATACACATACCGTTGTATTCGGGCGAGTTTCTACTTTCAGATGCAACAGGAATTTCTCGAGTTCGTCAATCCGTTCGCGAGATATGGGAGTTTGGAGTTAAGAGACGGTTGAGAAACCATCAAAATTTTCGCAATTCTGATACTCGAAACCAATAACTACAATGGCCTAGGGGAAAAGTACACAGACCGTTGTAATCGGGCGAGTATCTGCTTTCAGATGCAACAGGAATTTTTCGAGTTCGTCAATCCGTTCGCGAGATATGGGAGTTTGAAGTTAAGGAATGGTTGAGAAACCATCAAAATTTTCGCAAGTTTGATACTCGAAACCAATAACTGGAATGGCCTAGGGGAAAAGAACACACACCGTTGCCATCGGGCGAGTTTCTACATTCAGATGCAACAGCAATATCTCGAGTTCGTCAATCCGTTTGCGAGATATGGGAGTTTGGAGTTAAGAGACGGTTGAGAAACCATCAAAATTTTCGCAATTCTGATACTCGAAACCAATAACTGGAATGGCCTAGTGGAAAAGTACACACACCATTGTAATCGGGCGAGTTTCTACTTTCAGATGCAACAGGAATTTCTCGAGTACGTCAATCCGTTCGCGTGATATGGGAGTTTGAAGCTAAGGAATGGTTGAGAAACCATCAAAATTTTCACAAGTCTGATTTTCGAAACCAATAACTACTTTCGCCGAGGGCAAAAATACACATACCGTTGTAATCGGGCGACTTTCTGCTTTCAGATGAAACAGGAATTTCTCGAATTCGTCAATCCGTTCGCGAGATATGGGAGTTTGAAGTTAAGGAATGGTTGAGGAACCATTAAAATTTTCGCAAGTCTGATACTCGAAACCAATAACTACTATTGCCTAGGGGAAAAGTACACAGACCGTTGTAATCGGGCGACTTTCTGCTTTCAGATGCAACCGGAATTTCTCGAGTTCGTCAATCCGTTCGCAAGATATGGGAGTCTGGATTTAAGAGACGGTTGAGAAACCATCAAAATTTTCGCAAATTCTGATGCTAGAAACGAATAACTGGAATGGCCTAGGGGAAAAGAACACATACCGTTGCAATCGGGCGAGTTTCTACATTCAGATGCAACAGGAATATCTCGAGTTCGTCAATCCGTTCGCGAGATATGGGAGTTCGAAGTTAAGTAATGGATGAGAAACCGTCAAAATTTTCGCTGGTCTGATACTCGAAACCTATAACTGGAATGGCCTAGGGGAAAAGCACACACACCATTGTAATCGGGCGAGTTTCTACTTTCAGATGCAACAGGAATTTCTCGAGTTCATCAATCCGTTCGCGAGATATGGGAGTTTGAAGTTAAGGAATGGTTGAGAAACCATCAAAATTTTCGCTGGTCTGATACTCGAAACCTATAGCTGGAATGGCCTAGGGGAATAGAACACACACCATTGTAATCGGGCGAGTTTCTACTTTCAGATGCAACAGGAATTTCTCGAGTTCATCAATCCGTTCGCGAGATATGGTAGTTTGAAGTTAAAGAATGGTTGAGATACCATCAAAATGTTCCCAAGTCTGATAATCGAAACCAATAACTGGAATGGCCTACGGGAAAAGTACTCACACCATTGTAATCGGGCGAGTTTCTACTTTCAGATGCGCCCGGAATTTCTCGAGTTCGTCTATCCGTTCGCGAGATATGGTAGTTAGAAGTTAAGGAATGGTTGAGAAACCATCAAAATTTTCGCAAGTCTGATACTCGAAACCAATAACTACAATGGCCTAGGGGAAAAGTACACAGACCGTTGTAACCGGGCGAGTATCTGCTTTCAGATGCAACAGGAATTTTTCGAGTTCGTCAATCCGTTCGCGAGATATGGGAGTTTGAAGTTAAGGAATGGTTGAGAAACCATCAAAATTTTCGCTGGTCTGATACTCGAAACCTATAGCTGGAATGGCCTAGGGGAATAGAACACACACCATTGTAATCGGGCGAGTTTCTACTTTCAGATGCAACAGTTATTTCTCGAGTTCATCAATCCGTTCGCGAGATATGGGCGTTTGAATTTAAGGAATGGTTGAGAAACCATCAAAATTTTCGCAAGTCTGATACTCGAAACCAATAACTGGAATGGCCTAGGGGAAAAGTACACACACCATTGTAATCGGGCGAGTTTCTACTTTCAGATGCAACAGGAATTTCTCGAGTTCGTCTATCCGTTCGCGAGATATGGGATTTAGAAGTTAAGGAATGATTGAGAAACCATCAAAATTTTCGCAAGTCTGATACTCGAAGCCAATAACTACAATGGCCTAGGGGAAAAATACACAGACCGTTGTAATCGGGCGAGTATCTGCTTTCAGATGCAACAGGAATTTTTCGAGTTCGTCAATCCGTTCGCGAGATATGGGAGTTTGAAGCTATGGAATGGTTGAGAAACCATCAAAATTTTCGCAAGTTTGATACTCGAAACAAATAACTGGATTGGCCTAGGGGAAAAGTTCACACACCATTGTAATCGGGCGAGTTTCTACTTTCAGATGCAACCGGAATTTCTCGAGTTCGTCAATCCGTTCGCGAGATATGGGAGTCTGAAATTAAGGAATGGTTGTGATACCATCAAAATTTTTGCAAGTCTGATACACGAAACCAATAACTGGAATAGCCTAGGGGAAGAGTACATACACCATTGTAATCGGGCGAGTTTCTACTTTCAGATGCAACAGGAATATCTCGAGTTCGTCAATCCGTTCGCGAGATATGGGAGTTTGAAGGGAAGGAATGGTACAGAAACCATCAAAATTTTCGCAAGTCTGATACTCGAAACCAATAACTGGAATGGCCTAAGGGTAAAGTACACACACCATTGTAATCGGGCGAGTTTCTACTTTCAGATGCAACAGGAATTTTTCGAGTTCGTCAATCCGTTCGCGAGATATGGGAGTTTGAAGCTAAGGAATGGTTGAGAAACCATCAAAATTTTCGCAAGTTTGATACTCGAAACAAATAACTGGAATGGCCAAGGGGAAAAGTTCACACACCATTGTTATCGGGCGAGTTTCTACTTTCAGATGCAACAGGAATATCTGGAGTTCGTCAATCCGTTCGGGAGATATGGGAGTTTGAAGTTAAGGAATGGTTGAGAAACCATCAAAATTTTCGCAAGTTTGATACTCGAAACCAATAACTGGAATGGCCTAGGGGGAAAGAACACATACCGTTGCCATCGGGCGAGTTTCTACATTCAGATGCAACAGGAATATCTCGAGTTCGTCAATCCGTTCGCGTGATATGGGAGTTTGAAGCTAAGGAATGGTTGAGAAACCATCAAAATTTTCACAAGTCTGATTTTCGAAACCAATAACTACTTTCGCCGAGGGCAAAAATACACATAACGTTGTAATCGGGCGACTTTCTGCTTTCAGATGAAACAGGAATTTCTCGAATTCGTCAATCCGTTCGCGAGATATGGGAGTTTGAAGTTAAGGAATGGTTGAGAAACCATCAAAATTTTCGCAAGTTTGATACTCGAAACCAATAACTGGAATGGCCTAGGGGAAAAGAACACACACCGTTGCCATCGGGCGAGTTTCTACATTCAGATGCAACAGCAATATCTCGAGTTCGTCAATCCGTTTGCGAGATATGGGAGTTTGGAGTTAAGAGACGGTTGAGAAACCATCAAAATTTTCGCAATTCTGATACTCGAAACCAATAACTGGAATGGCCTAGTGGAAAAGTACACACACCATTGTAATCGGGCGAGTTTCTACTTTCAGATGCAACAGGAATTTCTCGAGTACGTCAATCCGTTCGCGTGATATGGGAGTTTGAAGCTAAGGAATGGTTGAGAAACCATCAAAATTTTCACAAGTCTGATTTTCGAAACCAATAACTACTTTCGCCGAGGGCAAAAATACACATACCGTTGTAATCGGGCGACTTTCTGCTTTCAGATGAAACAGGAATTTCTCGAATTCGTCAATCCGTTCGCGAGATATGGGAGTTTGAAGTTAAGGAATGGTTGAGGAACCATTAAAATTTTCGCAAGTCTGATACTCGAAACCAATAACTACTATTGCCTAGGGGAAAAGTACACAGACCGTTGTAATCGGGCGACTTTCTGCTTTCAGATGCAACCGGAATTTCTCGAGTTCGTCAATCCGTTCGCAAGATATGGGAGTCTGGATTTAAGAGACGGTTGAGAAACCATCAAAATTTTCGCAAATTCTGATGCTAGAAACGAATAACTGGAATGGCCTAGGGGAAAAGAACACATACCGTTGCAATCGGGCGAGTTTCTACATTCAGATGCAACAGGAATATCTCGAGTTCGTCAATCCGTTCGCGAGATATGGGAGTTCGAAGTTAAGTAATGGATGAGAAACCGTCAAAATTTTCGCTGGTCTGATACTCGAAACCTATAACTGGAATGGCCTAGGGGAAAAGCACACACACCATTGTAATCGGGCGAGTTTCTACTTTCAGATGCAACAGGAATTTCTCGAGTTCATCAATCCGTTCGCGAGATATGGGAGTTTGAAGTTAAGGAATGGTTGAGAAACCATCAAAATTTTCGCTGGTCTGATACTCGAAACCTATAGCTGGAATGGCCTAGGGGAATAGAACACACACCATTGTAATCGGGCGAGTTTCTACTTTCAGATGCAACAGGAATTTCTCGAGTTCATCAATCCGTTCGCGAGATATGGTAGTTTGAAGTTAAAGAATGGTTGAGATACCATCAAAATGTTCCCAAGTCTGATAATCGAAACCAATAACTGGAATGGCCTACGGGAAAAGTACTCACACCATTGTAATCGGGCGAGTTTCTACTTTCAGATGCGCCCGGAATTTCTCGAGTTCGTCTATCCGTTCGCGAGATATGGTAGTTAGAAGTTAAGGAATGGTTGAGAAACCATCAAAATTTTCGCAAGTCTGATACTCGAAACCAATAACTACAATGGCCTAGGGGAAAAGTACACAGACCGTTGTAACCGGGCGAGTATCTGCTTTCAGATGCAACAGGAATTTTTCGAGTTCGTCAATCCGTTCGCGAGATATGGGAGTTTGAAGTTAAGGAATGGTTGAGAAACCATCAAAATTTTCGCTGGTCTGATACTCGAAACCTATAGCTGGAATGGCCTAGGGGAATAGAACACACACCATTGTAATCGGGCGAGTTTCTACTTTCAGATGCAACAGTTATTTCTCGAGTTCATCAATCCGTTCGCGAGATATGGGCGTTTGAATTTAAGGAATGGTTGAGAAACCATCAAAATTTTCGCAAGTCTGATACTCGAAACCAATAACTGGAATGGCCTAGGGGAAAAGTACACACACCATTGTAATCGGGCGAGTTTCTACTTTCAGATGCAACAGGAATTTCTCGAGTTCGTCTATCCGTTCGCGAGATATGGGATTTAGAAGTTAAGGAATGATTGAGAAACCATCAAAATTTTCGCAAGTCTGATACTCGAAGCCAATAACTACAATGGCCTAGGGGAAAAATACACAGACCGTTGTAATCGGGCGAGTATCTGCTTTCAGATGCAACAGGAATTTTTCGAGTTCGTCAATCCGTTCGCGAGATATGGGAGTTTGAAGCTATGGAATGGTTGAGAAACCATCAAAATTTTCGCAAGTTTGATACTCGAAACAAATAACTGGATTGGCCTAGGGGAAAAGTTCACACACCATTGTAATCGGGCGAGTTTCTACTTTCAGATGCAACCGGAATTTCTCGAGTTCGTCAATCCGTTCGCGAGATATGGGAGTCTGAAATTAAGGAATGGTTGTGATACCATCAAAATTTTTGCAAGTCTGATACACGAAACCAATAACTGGAATAGCCTAGGGGAAGAGTACATACACCATTGTAATCGGGCGAGTTTCTACTTTCAGATGCAACAGGAATATCTCGAGTTCGTCAATCCGTTCGCGAGATATGGGAGTTTGAAGGGAAGGAATGGTACAGAAACCATCAAAATTTTCGCAAGTCTGATACTCGAAACCAATAACTGGAATGGCCTAAGGGTAAAGTACACACACCATTGTAATCGGGCGAGTTTCTACTTTCAGATGCAACAGGAATTTTTCGAGTTCGTCAATCCGTTCGCGAGATATGGGAGTTTGAAGCTAAGGAATGGTTGAGAAACCATCAAAATTTTCGCAAGTTTGATACTCGAAACAAATAACTGGAATGGCCAAGGGGAAAAGTTCACACACCATTGTTATCGGGCGAGTTTCTACTTTCAGATGCAACAGGAATATCTGGAGTTCGTCAATCCGTTCGGGAGATATGGGAGTTTGAAGTTAAGGAATGGTTGAGAAACCATCAAAATTTTCGCAAGTTTGATACTCGAAACCAATAACTGGAATGGCCTAGGGGGAAAGAACACATACCGTTGCCATCGGGCGAGTTTCTACATTCAGATGCAACAGGAATATCTCGAGTTCGTCAATCCGTTCGCGAGATGTGAGAGTTTGAAGTTAAGGAATGGTTGAGAAACCATCAAAATTTTCGCAATTCTGATACTCGAAACCAATAACTGGAATGGCCTAGTGGAAAAGTACACACACCATTGTAATCGGGCGAGTTTCTACTTTCAGATGCAACAGGAAGTTCTCGAGTACGTCAATCCGTTCGCGTGATATGGGAGTTTGAAGCTAAGGAATGGTTGAGAAACCATCAAAATTTTCACAAGTCTGATTTTCGAAACCAATAACTACTTGCGCCGAGGGCAAAAATACACATAACGTTGTAATCGGGCGACTTTCTGCTTTCAGATGAAACAGGAATTTCTCGAATTCGTCAATCCGTTCGCGAGATATGGGAGTTTGAAGTTAAGGAATGGTTGAGGAACCATTAAAATTTTCGCAAGTCTGATACTCGAAACCAATAACTACTATTGCCTAGGGGAAAAGTACACAGACCGTTGTAATCGGGCGAGTATCTGCTTTCAGATGCAACAGGAATTTTTCGAGTTCGTCAATCCGTTCGCGAGATATGGGAATTTGAAGTTAAGGAATGGTTGAGAAACCATCAAAATTTTCGCAAGTTTGATACTCGAAACCAATAACTGGAATGGCCTAGGGGAAAAGTACACACACCATTCTAATCGGGCGAGTTTCTACTTTCAGATGCGACTGGAATATCTCGAGTTCGTGAATCCGTTCGCGAGATGTGAGAGTTCGAAGATAAGGAATGGTTGAGAAACCATCTTTATTTTCGCAAGGCTGATACTCGAAACCAATAACTACTATTGCCTAGGGCAAAAATACACATACCGTTGTAATCGGGCGACTTTCTGCTTTCAGATGCAACCGGAATTTCTCGAGTTCGTCAATCCGTTCGCGAGATATGGGAGTCTGGAGTTAAGAGACGGTTGAGAAACCATCAAAATTTTCGCAAATTCTGATGCTAGAAACGAATAACTGGAATGGCATAGGGGAAAAGAACACATACCGTTGCAATCGGGCGAGTTTCTACATTCAGATGCAACAGGAATATCTCAAGTTCGTCAATCCGTTCGCGAGATATGGGAGTTCGAAGTTAAGTAATGGTTGAGAAACCGTCAAAATTTTCGCTGGTCTGATACTCGAAACATATAACTGGAATGGCCTAGGGGAGAAGCACACACACCATTGTAATCGGGCGAGTTTCTACTTTCAGATGCAACAGGAATTTCTCGAGTTCATCAATCCGTTCGCGAGATATGGGAGTTTGAAGTTAAGGAATGGTTGAGATACCATCAAAATGTTCGCAAGTCTGATACTCGAAACCAATAACTGGAATGGCCTAGGGGAAAAGCACACACACCATTGTAATCGGCCGAGTTTCTACTTTCAGATGCAACAGGAATTTCTCGAGTTCATCAATCCGTTCGCGAGATATGGGAGTTTGAATTTAAAGAATGGTTGAGATACCATCAAAATGTTCCTAAGTCTGATAATCGAAACCAATAACTGGAATGGCCTACGGGAAAAGTACTCACACCATTGTAATCGGGCGAGTTTCTACTTTCAGCTGCAACTGGAATATCTCGAGGTCGTGAATCCGTTCGCGAGATGTGAGAGTTTGAAGTTAAGGAATGGTTGGGAAACCATCTTTATATTCGCAAGTCTGAAACTCGACAATAACTACTATTGCCTAGGGCAAAAATACACATACCGTTGTAATCGGGCGACTTTCTGCTTTCAGATGCAACCGGAATTTCTCGAGTTCGTCAATCCGTTCGCGAGATATGGGAGTCTGAAGTTAAGGAATGGTTGTGAAACCATCAAAATTTTCGCAAGTCTGATACTCGAAACCAATAACTGGAATGGCCCAGGGGAAAAGTACACACACCATTGTAATCGGGCGAGTTTCTACTTTCAGATGCGCCCGGAATTTCTCGAGTTCGTCTATCCGTTCGCGAGATATGGTAGTTAGAAGTTAAGAAATGGTAGAGAAACCATCAAAATTTTCGCAAGTCTGATACTCGAAACCAATAACTACAATGGCCTAGGGGAAAAGTACACAGACCGTTGTAATCGGGCGAGTATCTGCTTTCAGGTGCAACAGGAATTTTTCGAGTTCGTCAATCCGTTCGCGAGATATGGGAGTTTGAAGTTAAGGAATGGTTGAGAAACCATCAAAATTTTCGCAAGTTTGATACTCGAAACCAATAACTGGAATGGCCTAGGGGAAAAGTACACACACCATTCTAATCGGGCGAGTTTCTACTTTCAGATGCAACTGGAATATCTCGAGTTCGTGAATCCGTTCGCGAGATGTGAGAGTTTGAAGTTAAAGAATGGTTGAGAAACCATCTTTATTTTCGCAAGTCTGATACTCGAAACCAATAACTACTATTGCCTAGGGCAAAAATACACATACCGTTGTAATCGGGCGACTTTCTGCTTTCAGATGCAACCGGAATTTCTCGAGTTCGTCAATCCGTTCGCGAGATATGGGAGTCTGAAGTTAAGGAATGGTTGTGAAACCATCAAAATTTTCGCAAGTCTGACACTCGAAACCAATAACTACAATGGCCTAGGGGAAAAGTACATACACCATTGTAATCGGGCGAGTTTCTACTTTCAGATGCAACAGGAATATCTCGAGTTCGTCAATCCGTTCGCGAGATATGGGAGTTAGAAGTTAAGGAATGGTTGAGAAACCATCAAAATTTTCGCAAGTCTGATACTCGAAACCAATAACTACAATGGCCTAGGGGAAAAGTACACAGACCGTTGTAATCGGGCGAGTATCTGCTTTCAGATGCAACAGGAATTTTTCGAGTTCGTCAATCCGTTCGCGAGATATGGGAGTTTGAAGTTAAGGAATGGTTGAGAAACCATCAAAATTTTCGCAAGTTTGATACTCGAAACCAATAACTGGAATGGCCTAGTGGAAAAGTACACACACCATTGTAATCGGGCGAGTTTCTACTTTCAGATGCAACAGGAATATCTCGAGTTCGCCAATCCGTTCGCGAGATATGGGAGTTTGAAGTTAAGGAATGGTTGAGAAACCATCAAAATTTTCGCAAGTTTGATACTCGAAACCAATAACTGGAATGGCCTAGGGGAAAAGAACACATACCGTTGCCATCGGGCGGGTTTCTACATTCAGATGCAACAGGAATATCTCGAGCTGGTCAATCCGTTCGCGAGATATGGGAGTTCCAAGTTAAGTAATGGTTGAGAAACCTTCAAAATTTTCGCTGGTCTGATACTCGAAACCTATAACTGGAATGGCCTAGGGGAAAAGCACACACACCATTGTAATCGGGCGAGTTTCTACTTTCAGATGCAACAGGAATTTCTCGAGTACGTCAATCCGTTCACGTGATATGGGAGTTTGAAGCTAAGGAATGGTTGAGAAACCATCAAAATTTTCACAAGTCTGATACTCGAAACCAATAACTACTATTGCCTAGGGCAAAAATACACATACCGTTGTAATCGGGCGACTTTCTACTTTCAGATGCAACAGGAATATCTGGAGTTCGTCAATCCGTTCGCGAGATATGGGAGTTTGAAGTTAAGGAATGGTTGAGAAACCATGAAAATTTTGGCAAGTCTGATACTCGAAACAAATAACTACAACGGCCTAGGAGAAAAACACACATACCGTAGTAATCGGGCAAGTATCTGCTTTCAGATGCAACAGGAATTTCTCGAGTTCGTCAATCCGTTCGTGAGGTATGGGAGTTTGAAGTTAAGGAATGGTTGAGAAACCATCAAAATTTTCGCAAGTCTGATACTCGAAACCAATAACTACTATTTCCTAGGGCAAAAATACACACACCGTTGTAATCGGGCGAGTTTCTGCTTTCATATGCAACAGGAATTTCTCGTGTTCGTCAATCCGTTCGCGAGATATGGGAGTTTGAAGTTAAGATATGGTTGACAAGCCATCAAAATTTTGGCTGGTCTGATACTCGAAACCAATAACTGGAATGGCCTAGGGGAAAAGTACACACACCATTGTAATCGGGCGAGTTTCTACTTTCAGATGCAACAGGAATTTCTCGAGTTCGTCAATCCGTTCGCGAGATAAGGGAGTTTGAAGTTAAGGAATGGTTGAGAAACCATGAAAATTTTGGCAAGTCTGATACTCGAAACAAATAACTACAACGGCCTAGGAGAAAAACACACATACCGTAGTAATCGGGCGAGTATCTGCTTTCAGATGCAACAGGAATTTCTCGAGTTCGTCAATCCGTTCGTGAGGTATGGGAGTTTGAAGTTAAGGAATGGTTGAGAAACCATCAAAATTTTCGCAAGTCTGATACTCGAAACCAATAACTACTATTTCCTAGGGCAAAAATACACATCCCGTTGTAATCGGGCGAGTTTCTGCTTTCATATGCAACAGGAATTTCTCGAGTTCGTCAATCCGTTCGCGAGATATGGGAGTTTGAAGATAAGGAATGGTTGAGAAACCATCAAAATTTTCGCAAGTCTGATACTCGAAACCAATAAGTACAATGGGCTAGGGGAAAAATACACATACCGTTGTAATCGAGCGAGTATCTGTTTCAGATGGAACAGGAATTTCTCGAGTTCGTCAATCCGTTCGCGAGATTTTGGAGTTTGAAGTTAAGGAATGGTTGAGAAACCATGAAAATTTTCGCAAGTCTGATACTCGAAACCAATAAGCACTATGGCCTAGGGCAAAAATACACACACCGTTGTACTCGGGCGAGTTTCTGCTTTCAGATGCAACAGGAATTTCTCGAGTTCGTGAATCCGTTCGCGAGATATGGGAGTTTGAAATTAAGGTATGGTTGAGAAACCATCAAAATTTTCGCAAGTCTGATACTCGAAACCAATAACTACTATTTCCTAGGGCAAAAATACACATCCCGTTGTAATCGGGCGAGTTTCTGCTTTCATATGCAACAGGAATTTCTCGAGTTCGTCAATCCGTTCGCGAGATATGGGAGTTTGAAGTTAAGGAATGGTTGAGAAACCATCAAAATTTTCGCAAGTCTGATACTCGAAACCAATAAGTACAATGGGCTAGGGGAAAAATACACATACCGTTGTAATCGAGCGAGTATCTGTTTCAGATGGAACAGGAATTTCTCGAGTTCGTCAATCCGTTCGCGAGATTTTGGAGTTTGAAGTTAAGGAATGGTTGAGAAACCATCAAAATTTTCGCAAGTCTGATACTCGAAACCAATAAGCACTATGGCCTAGGGCAAAAATACACACACCGTTGTACTCGGGCGAGTTTCTGCTTTCAGATGCAACAGGAATTTCTCGAGTTCGTGAATCCGTTCGCGAGATATGGGAGTTTGAAATTAAGGTATGGTTGAGAAACCATCAAAATTTTCGCTGGTCTGATACTCGAAACCAATAACTAGAATGGCCTAGGGGAAAAGTACACATACCTTTGTAATCGGGCGAGTTTCCACTTTCAGAGGCAACAGGGATTTCTCGAGCTCGTCAATCCGTTCGCGAGATATGGGATTTTGAAGTTAAGGAATGGTAGAGAAACCATCAAAATTTTCGCAATTCTGATGCTAGAAACGAATAACTGGAATGGCCTAGGGGAAAAGTACACACACCATTGTAATCGGGCGAGCTTCTGCTTTCAGATGCAACATGAATTTCTCGAGTTCGTCATTCCGTTCGCGAGATATGGGAGTTTGAAGGTAAGATATGGTTGACAAACCATCAAAATTTTGGCTGGTCTGATACTCGAAACCAATAACTGGAATGGCCTAGGGGAAAAGCACACACACCATTGTAATCGGGCGAGTTTCTACTTTCAGATGCAACAGAAATTTCTCGAGTTCGACAATACGTTCGCGAGATATGGGAGTTTGAAGTTAAGGAATGGTTGAGAAACCATCAAAATTTTCGCAAGTCTGATACTGGAAACCAATAAGTACAATGGGCTAGGGGAAAAATACACATACCGTTGTAATCGAGCGAGTATCTGTTTCAGATGGAACAGGAATTTCTCGAGTTCGTCAATCCGTTCGCGAGATTTTGGAGTTTGAAGTTAAGGAATGGTTGAGAAACCATCAAAATTTTCGCAAGTCTGATACTCGAAACCAATAAGCACTATGGCCTAGGGAAAAAATAGACACACCGTTGTAATCGGGCGAGTTTCTGCTTTCAGATGCAACAGGAATTTCTCGAGTTCGTGAATCCGTTCGCGAGATATGGGAGTTTGAAACTAAGGAATGGTTGAGAAACCATCAAAATTTTCGCTGGTCTGATACTCGAAACCAATAACTAGAATGGCCTAGGGGAAAAGTACACATACCTTTGTAATCGGGCGAGTTTCCACTTTCAGAGGCAACAGGAATTTCTCGAGTTCGTCAATCCGTTCGCGAGATATGGGATTTTGAAGTTAAGGAATGGTAGAGAAACCATCAAAATTTTCGCAATTCTGATGCTAGAAACGAATAACTGGAATGGCCTAGGGGAAAAGTACACACACCATTGTAATCGGGCGAGCTTCTGCTTTCAGATGCAACAGGAATTTCTCGAGTTCGTCATTCCGTTCGCGAGATATGGGAGTTTGAAGTTTCGATATGGTTGACAAACCATCAAAATTTTGGCTGGTCTGATACTCGAAACCAATAACTGGAATGGCCTAGGGGAAAAGCACACACACCATTGTAATCGGGCGAGTTTCTACTTTCAGATGCAACAGAAATTACTCGAGTTCGTCAATCCGTTCGCGAGATATGGGATTTTGAAGTTAAGGAATGGTAGAGAAACCATCAAAATTTTCACAATTCTGATGCTAGAAACGAATAACTGGAATGGCCTAGGGGAAAAGTACACACACCATTGTAATCGGGCGAGCTTCTGCTTTCAGATGCAACAGGAATTTCTCGAGTTCGTCATTCCGATCGCGAGATATGGGAGTTTGAAGTTTCGATATGGTTGACAAACCATCAAAATTTTGGCTGGTCTGATACTCGAAACCAATAACTGGAATGGCCTAGGGGAAAAGCACACACACCATTGTAATCGGGCGAGTTTCTACTTTCAGATGCAACAGAAATTACTCGAGTTCGTCAATCCGTTCGCGAGATATGGGAGTTTGAAGTTAAGGACTGGTTGAGAAACCATCAAAATATCCGCAAGTCTGATACACGAAACCAATAACTAGTATGGCCTGGGGCAAAAATACACATACCATTGTAATCGGGCGAGATTCTGCTTTCAGATGCAACAGGAATTTCTCGAGTTCGTCAATCCGTTCACGAGATAAGGGAGTTTGAAGGTAAGGAATGGTTGAGATACCATCAAAATTTTCGCTGGTCTGATACTCGAAACCAATAACTACTATTTCCTAGGGCAAAAATACACATACCGTTGTAATCGAGCGAGTATCTGCTTTCAGATGGAACAGGAATTTCTCGAGTTCGTCAATCCGTTCGTGAGATTTGGGAGTTTGAAGTTAAGGAATGGTTGAGAAACCATCAAAATTATCGCAAGTCTGATACTCGAACCAATAACCATTATGGCCTAGGGGAAAAGCACACGCACGATTGTAATCGGGCGAGTTTCTACTTTCAGATGCAAGAGGAATTTCTCGAGTTCGTCAATCAGTTCGCGAGATATGGGAGTTTGAAGATAAGGAATGGTTGAGAAACCATGAAAATTTTCGCAAGTCTGATACTCGAAATCAATAACTATAATGGCCTAGGAGAAAAATACACATACCGTAGTAATCGGGCGAGTTTCTACTTTCAGATGCAACAGGAATATCTCGGGTTCGTCAATCCGTTCGCGAGATATGGGAGTTTGCAGTTAAGGAATGGTTGCGAAACCATCAATATTTTCGCAAGTCTGATACTCGAAACCAATAACTACTATGGCCTAGGGCAAAAATACACATACCGTTGTAATCGGGCGAGTTTCTGCTTTCAGATGCAACAGGAATTTCTCGAGTTCGTCAATCCGTTTGCGGGATATGGGAGTTTGAAGTTAAGGAATGTTTGAGAAACCATCAAAATTTTCGCAAGTCTGATACTCGAAACGAATAACTGGAATGGCCTAGGGACAAAGAACACATACCTTTGTAATCGGGAGAGTTTCTATTTTCAGATGCAACAAAAATTTTTCGGATTCGTCAATCCGTTCGCGAAATATCGGAGTTTGGAGTTAAGGGATGGTTGAGAAACCATCAAAATTTTTGCAATTCTGATGCTAGAAACGAATAACTGGAATGGACTAGGGAAAAGCACACACACCGTTGTAATCGGGCGAGTTTCTACTTTCAGATGCAAGAGGAAATTCTCCAGTTCGTAAATCCGTTCGCGAGATGTGGGAGTTTGAAGTTAAGGAATGGTTGAGAAACCATCAAAATTTTCGCAAGCCTGATACTCGAAACCAATAACTACAATGACCTAGGGGAAAAATACACAGACCGTTGTAATCGGGCGAGTATCTGCTTTCAGATGCAATAGGAACTTCTCGAGATCGTCAATCCGTTCGCGAGATATGGGAGTGTGAAGTTAAGGAATGGTTGATAAACCATCAAAATTTTCGCAAGTCTGATACTCGAAACCAATAACTACAATGGCCTAGGGCAAAAATACACATACCATTGTAACCGGGCGAGTTTCTGCTTTCAGATGCAACAGGAATTTCTCGAGTTCGTCAATCCGTTCGCGAGATATGGTAGTTTGGAATTAAGGTATGGTTGAGAAACCATCAAAATTTTCGCAATTCTGATACTCGAAACCTATAACTGGAATGGCCTAGGGAAAAGCACACACACCATTGTAATCGGGCGAGTTTCAACATTCAGATGCAACAGGAATATCTCGAGTTCGTCAATCCGATCGCGAGATATGGGAGTTCGAAGTTAAGTAATTGTTGAGAAACCGACAAAATTTTCGCTGGTCTGATACTCGAAACCTATAGCTGGAATGGCCTAGGGGAAAAGCACACACACCATTGTAATCGGGCGAGTTTCTACTTTCAGATGCAACATTAATTTCTCGAGTTCGTCAATCCGTTCGCGAGATATGGGAGTTTGAAGTTAAGGAATGGTTGTGAGACCATCAAAATTTTCGCAAGTCTGATACTCGAAACCAATAACTACAATGGCCTAGGGGAAAAGCACACACACCGTTGCAATCGGGCGAGTTTCTACTTTCAGATGCAACAGGAATTTCCCGAGTTCGTCAATCCGTTCGCGAGATATGGGAGTTTGGAGTTAAGAGACGGTTGAGAGACCATCAAAGTTTTCGCAATTCTGATGCTAGAAACGAATAACTGGAATGGCCTAGGGGAAAAGAACACATACCGTTGCAATCGGACGATTTTCTACATTCAGATGCAACAGGAATATCTCGAGTTCGTCAATCCGTTCGCGAGATATGGGAGTTCGAAGTTAAGTAATGGTGGAGAAACCGTCAAAATTTTCGCAAGTCTGATACTCGAAACCAATAACTACTATTGCCTGCGGCAAAAATACACACACCATTGTAATCGGGCGAGTTTCTGCTTTCAGATGCAACAGGAATTTCTCGAGTTCGTCAATCCGTTCGCGAGATATGGGAGTTTGAAGCTAAGGAATGGTTGTGAAACCATCAAAATTTTCGCAAGTCTGATACCCGAAACCAATAACTACAATGGCCTAGCGGAAAAGCACACACACCGTTGTTATCGGGCGAGTTGCTACTCTCAGATGCTACAGGAATTTCTCCAGTTCGTCAATCCGTTCGCGAGATGTGGGAGTTTGAAGTTAAGGAGTGGTTGAGAAAGCATCAAAATTTTCACAAGTCTGATACTCGAAACCAATAACTACAAAGACCTAGGGGAAAAATACACATACCGTTGTAATCGGGCGAGTTTCTACTTTCAAATGCAGCAGGCATTTCTCGAGTTCGTCAATCCGTTCGCGAGATATGGGAGTTTGGAGTTAAGAGACGGTGGAGAAACCATCAAAATTTTCGCAATTCTGATGCTAGAAACGAATAACTGGAATGGCCTAGGGGAAAAGAACACATACCGTTGCAATCCGGCGCGTTTCTACTTTCAGATGCAACAGGAATTTCTCGAGTTCGTCAATCCGTTCGCGAGATATGGGACTTTGGAGTTAAGAGACGATTGAGAGACCATCAAAATTTTCGCAATTCTGATGCTAGAAACGAATAAGTGGAATGGCCTAGGGCAAAAATACACATACCATTGTAATCGGGCGAGTTTCTGTTTTCAGATGCAACAGGAATTTCTCGAGTTCGTCAATCCGTTCGCGAGATATGGGAGTTTGAAGTTACGGAATGGTTGAGAAACCATCAAAATTTTCGCTGGTCTGATACTCGAAACCTATAACTGGAATGGCCTAGGGGAAAAGAACACACACCATTGTAATCGGGCGAGTTTCTACTTACAGTTGCAACATTTATTTCTCGAGTTCATCAATCCGTTCGCGAGATATGGGCGTTTGAATTTAAGGAATGGTTGAGAAACCATCAAAATGTTCGCAATTCTGATACTCGAAACCAATAACTGGAATGGCCTAGGGGAAAAGTTCACACACCATTGTAATCGGGCGAGTTTCTACTTTCAGATGCAACTGGAATATCTCGAGTTCGTCAATCCGTTCGCGAGATGTGGGAGTTTGAAGTTAAGGAATGGTTGAGAAACCATCTATATTTTCGCAAGTCTGATACTCGAAACCAATAACTACTATTGCCTAGGGCCAAAATACACATACCGTTGTAATCGGGCGACATTCTGCTTTCAGATGCAACCGGAATTTCTCGAGTTCGTCAATCCGTTAACGAGATATGGGAGTCTGAAGTTAAGGAATGGTTGTGAAACCGTCAAAATTTTCGCAAGTCTGATACTCGAAACCAATAAGTGGAATGGCGTAGGGGAAAAGTTCACACACCATTGTAATCGGGCGAGTTTCTACTTTCAGATGCAACTGGAATATCTCGAGTTCGTCAATCCCTTCGCGAGATATGGGAGTTAGAAGTTAAGGAATGGTTGAGAAACCATCAAAATTTTCGCAAGTCTGATACTCGAAACCAATAACTACTATTGCCTAGGGCAAAAATACACATACCGTTGTGATCGGGCGAGTCTCTGCTTTCAGATGCAACAGGAATATCTCGAGTTCGTCGATCCGTTCGCGAGATATGGAAGTTTGAAGTTAAGGAATGTTTGAGAAACCATCAAAATTTTCGCAAGTCTGATACTAGAAACCAATAACTACTATTGCCTAGAGCAAAAATACACATACCGTTTTAATCGGGCGGGTTTCTACTTTCAGATGCAAGAGGAAATTCTCCAGTTCGTCAATCCGTTCGCGAGATGTGGGAGTTTGAAGTTAAGGAATGGTTGAGAAACCATCAAAATTTTCGCAAGCCTGATTCTCGAAACCAATAACTGGAATGGCCTAAGGGAAAAGTACACACACCATTGTAATCGGGCGAGTTTCTACTTTCAGATGCAACAGGAATTTCTCGAGTTCGTCAATCCGTTCGCGAGATATGGGAGTTTGGAGTTAAGAGACGGTTGAGAAACCATCAAAATTTTCGCAATTCTGATGCTAGAAACGAATAACTGGAATGGACCAGTGGAATAGCACACACACCGTTGTAATCGGGCGGGTTTCTACTTTCAGATGCAAGAGGAAATTCTCCAGTTCGTCAATCCGTTCGCGAGATGTGGAAGTTTGAAGTTAAGGAATGGTTGAGAAACCAACAAAATTTTCGCAAGCCTGATTCTCGAAAACAATAACTGGAATGGCCTAGGGGAAAAGAACACACACCATTGTAATCGTGCGAGTTTCTACTTTCAGATGCAACAGGAATTCCTCGACTTCGTCAATCCGTCCGCGAGATATGGGAGATTGAAGTTAAGGAATGGTTGAGAAAGCATCAAAATCATCGCAAGTCTGATACTCGAAAACAATAACAACAAAGACCTAGCGAAAAAATACACATACCGACGTAATCGGGCGAGTTTCTACTTTCAGATGCAACAGGAATTTCTCGAATTCGTCAATCCGTTCGCGAGATATGGGAGTTTGGAGTTAAGAGACGGTTGAGAAACCATCAAAATTTTAGCATTTCTGATGCTAGAAACGAATAACTGGAATGGCCTAGGGGAAAGGAAAACATACCGTTGCAATCGGGCGAGTTTCTACTTTCAGATGCAACAGGAATTTCTCGAGTTCGTCAATCCGTTTGCGAGATATGGGAGTTTGGAGATAAAAGACGGTTGATAAACCATCAAAATTTTCGCAATTCTGATGCTAGAAACGAATAACTGGAATGGCCTAGGGGAAAAGAAAACATACCGTTGCAATCGGGCTAGTTTCTACTTTCAGATGCAACAGGAATTTTTCGGATTCATCAATCCGCTCGCGAGATATGGGAGTTTGAAGTTAAGGAATGGCTGAGAAACCATCAAAATTTTCGCTGGTCTGATACTCGAAACCTATAACTGGAATGGCCTAGGGAAAAGCACACACACCATTGTAATCGGGCGAGTTTCAACTTTCAGATGCAACAGGAATATCTCGAGTTCGTCAATCCGATCGCGAGATATGGGAGTTCGAAGTTAAGTAATTGTTGAGAAACCGACAAAATTTTCGCTGGTCTGATACTCGAAACCTATAACTGGAATGGCCTAGGGGAAAAGCACACACACCATTGTAATCGGGCGAGTTTCAACTTTCAGATGAAACAGGAATATCTCGAGTTCGTCAATCCGATCGCGAGATATGGGAGTTCGAAGTTAAGTAATTGTTGAGAAACCGACAAAATTTTCGCTGGTCTGATACTCGAAACCGATAACTGGAATGGACTAGGGGAAAAGCACACACACTGTTGTAATCGGTCGAGTTTCTACTTTCAGATGCAGCTGGAATTTCTCCAGTTCGTCAATCCGTTCGCGAGATGTGGGAGTTTGAAGTTAAGGAATGGATGAGAAACCATCAAAATTTTCGCTGGTCTGATACTCGAAACCTATAACTGGAATGGCCTAGGGGAAAAGCACACACACCATTGTAATCGGGCGAGTTTCTACTTTCAGATGCAACATTAATTTCTCAAGTTCGTCAATCCGTCCGCGAGATATGGGAGTTTGAAGTTAAGGAATGGTTGAGAAACCATCAAAATTTTCGCTGGTCTGATACTCGAAACCAATAACTGGAATGGCCTAGGGAAAAGCACACACACCATTGTAATCGGGCGAGTTTCAACTTTCAGATGCAACAGGAATATCTCGAGTTCGTCAATCCGATCGCGAGATATGGGAGTTCGAAGTTAAGTAATTGTTGAGAAACCGACAAAATTTTCGCTGGTCTGATACTCGAAACCTATAACTGGAATGGACTAGGGGAAAAGCACACACACTGTTGTAATCGGTCGAGTTTCTACTTTCAGATGCAACATTAATTTCTCAAGTTCGTCAATCCGTCCGCGAGATATGGGAGTTTGAAGTTAAGGAATGGTTGAGAAACCATCAAAATTTTCGCTGGTCTGATACTCGAAACCAATAACTGGAATGGCCTAGGGAAAAGCACACACACCATTGTAATCGGGCGAGTTTCAACTTTCAGATGCAACAGGAATATCTCGAGTTCGTCAATCCGATCGCGAGATATGGGAGTTCGAAGTTAAGTAATTGTTGAGAAACCGACAAAATTTTCGCTGGTCTGATACTCGAAACCTATAACTGGAATGGCCTAGGGGAAAAGCACACACACCATTGTAATCGGGCGAGTTTCTACTTTCAGATGCAACATTAATTTCTCAACTTCGTCAATCCGTTCGCGAGATATGGGAGTTTGAAGTTAAGGAATGGTTGTGAAACCATCAAAATTTTCGCAAGTCTGACACTCGAAACCAATAACTACAATGGCCTAGGGGAAAAGCACACACACCGTTGTAATCGGGCGAGTTGCTACTCTCAGATGCAACAGGAATTTCCCCAGTTCGTCAATCCGTTCGCGAGATGTGGGAGTTTGAAGTTAAGGAATGGTTGAGACACCATCAAAATTTTCGCTGGTCTGATACTCGAAACCTATAACTGGAATGGCCTAGGGGAAACGCACACACACCATTGTAGTCGGGCGAGTTTCTACTTTCAGATGCAACATTAATTTCTCGAGTTCGTCAATGCGTTCGCGAGATATGGGAGTTTGAAGTTAAGGAATGGTTGTGAAACCATCAAAATTTTCGCAAGTCTGATACTCGAAACCAGTAACTACAATGGCCTAGGGGAAAAGCACACACACCGTTGCAATCGGGCGAGTTTCTACTTTCAGATGCAACAGGAATTTCCCGAGTTCGTCAATCCGTTCGCGAGATATGGGAGTTTGGAGTTAAGAGACGGTTGAGAGACCATCAAAATTTTCGCAATTCTGATGCTAGAAACGAGTAACTGGAATGGCCTAGAGGAAAAGAACACATACCGTTGCAATCGGACGAGTTTCTACATTCAGATGCAACAGGAATATCTCGAGTTCGTCAATCCGTTCGCGAGATATGGGAGTTCGAAGTTAAGTAATGGTGGAGAAACCGTCAAAATTTTCGCAAGTCTGATACTCGAAACCAATAACTACTATTGCCTGGGGCAAAAATACACATGCCATTGTAATCGGGCGAGTTTCTGCTTTCAGATGCAACAGGAATTTCTCGAGTTCGTCAATCCGTTCGCGAAATTTGGGAGTTTGAAGTTAAGGAATGGTTGTGAAACCATCAAAATTTTCGCAAGTCTGATACTCGAAACCAATTACTACAATGGCCTAGGGGAAAAGCACACACACCGTTGTAATCGGGCGAGTTGCTACTCTCAGATGCTACAGGAATTTCTCCAGTTCGTCAATCCGTTCGCGAGGTGTGGGAGTTTGAAGTTAAGGAATGGTTGAGAAAGCATCAAAATTTTCACAAGTCTGATACTCGAAACCAATAACTACAAAGACCTAGGGGAAAAATACACATACCGTGGTAATCGGGCGAGTTTCTACTTTCAGATGCAGCAGGCATTTCTCGAGTTCGTCAATCCGTTCGCGAGATATGGGAGTTTGGAGTTAAGAGACGGTGGAGAAACCATCAAAATTTTCGCAATTCTGATGCTAGAAACGAATAACTGGAATGGCCTAGGGGAAAAGAACACATACCGTTGCAATCGGGCGAGTTTCTACTTTCAGATGCAACATTAATTTCTCAAGTTCGTCAATCCGTTCGCGAGATATGGGAGTTTGAAGTTAAGGAATGGTTGTGAAACCATCAAAATTTTCGCAAGTCTGACACTCGAAACCAATAACTACAATGGCCTAGGGGAAAAGCACACACACCGTTGTAATCGGGCGAGTTGCTACTCTCAGATGCAACAGTAATTTCTCCAGTTCGTTTATCCGTTCGCGAGATGTGGGAGTTTGAAGTTAAGGAATGGTTGAGGCACCATCAAAATTTTCGCTGGTCTGATACTCGAAACCTATAACTGGAATGGCCTAGGGGAAAAGCACACACACCATTGTAATCGGGCGAGTTTCTACTTTCAGATGCAACATTAATTACTCGAGTTCGTCAATGCGTTCGCGAGATATGGGAGTTTGAAGTTAAGGAATGGTTGTGAAACCATCAAAATTTTCGCAAGTCTGATACTCGAAACCAATAACTACAATGGCCTAGGGGAAAAGCACACACACCGTTGCAATCGGGCGAGTTTCTACTTTCAGATGCAACAGGAATTTCCCGAGTTCGTCAATCCGTTCGCGAGATATGGGAGGTTGGAGTTAAGAGACGGTTGAGAGACCATCAAAATTTTCGCAATTCTGATGCTAGAAACGAATAACTGGAATGGCCTAGAGGAAAAGAACACATACCGTTGCAATCGGACGAGTTTCTACATTCAGATGCAACAGGAATAACTCGAGTTCGTCAATCCGTTCGCGAGATATGGGAGTTCGAAGTTAAGTAATGGTGGAGAAACCGTCAAAATTTTCGCAAGTCTGATACTCGAAACCAATAACTACTATTGCCTGGGGCAAAAATACACATGCCATTGTAATCGGGCGAGTTTCTGCTTTCAGATGCAACAGGAATTTCTCGAGTTCGTCAATCCGTTCGCGAAATTTGGGAGTTTGAAGTTAAGAGACGATTGAGAGACCATCAAAATTTTCGCAAGTCTGATACTCGAAACCAATAACTACAATGGCCTAGGGGAAAAGCACACACACCGTTGTAATCGGGCGAGTTGCTACTCTCAGATGCTACAGGAATTTCTCCAGTTCGTCAATCCGTTCGCGAGATGTGGGAGTTTGAAGTTAAGGAATGGTTGAGAAAGCATCAAAATTTTCACAAGTCTGATACTCGAAACCAATAACTACAATGGCCTAGGGGAAAAGCACACACACCGTTGTAATCGGGCGAGTTGCTACTCTCAGATGCTACAGGAATTTCTCCAGTTCGTCAATCCGTTCGCGAGATGTGGGAGTTTGAAGTTAAGGAATGGTTGAGAAAGCATCAAAATTTTCACAAGTCTGATACTCGAAACCAATAACTACAAAGACCTAGGGGAAAAATACACATACCGTGGTAATCGGGCGAGTTTCTACTTTCAGATGCAGCAGGCATTTCTCGAGTTCGTCAATCCGTTCGCGAGATATGGGAGTTTGGAGTTAAGAGACGGTGGAGAAACCATCAAAATTTTCGCAATTCTGATGCTAGAAACGAATAACTGGAATGGCCTAGGGGAAAAGAACACATACCGTTGCAATCGGGCGAGTTTCTACTTTCAGATGCAACATTAATTTCTCAAGTTCGTCAATCCGTTCGCGAGATATGGGAGTTTGAAGTTAAGGAATGGTTGTGAAACCATCAAAATTTTCGCAAGTCTGACACTCGAAACCAATAACTACAATGGCCTAGGGGAAAAGCACACACACCGTTGTAATCGGGCGAGTTGCTACTCTCAGATGCAACAGTAATTTCTCCAGTTCGTTAATCCGTTCGCGAGATGTGGGAGTTTGAAGTTAAGGAATGGTTGAGGCACCATCAAAATTTTCGCTGGTCTGATACTCGAAACCTATAACTGGAATGGCCTAGGGGAAAAGCACACACACCATTGTAATCGGGCGAGTTTCTACTTTCAGATGCAACATTAATTACTCGAGTTCGTCAATGCGTTCGCGAGATATGGGAGTTTGAAGTTAAGGAATGGTTGTGAAACCATCAAAATTTTCGCAAGTCTGATACTCGAAACCAATAACTACAATGGCCTAGGGGAAAAGCACACACACCGTTGCAATCGGGCGAGTTTCTACTTTCAGATGCAACAGGAATTTCCCGAGTTCGTCAATCCGTTCGCGAGATATGGGAGTTTGGAGTTAAGAGACGGTTGAGAGACCATCAAAATTTTCGCAATTCTGATGCTAGAAACGAATAACTGGAATGGCCTAGAGGAAAAGAACACATACCGTTGCAATCGGACGAGTTTCTACATTCAGATGCAACAGGAATAACTCGAGTTCGTCAATCCGTTCGCGAGATATGGGAGTTCGAAGTTCAGTAATGGTGGAGAAACCGTCAAAATTTTCGCAAGTCTGATACTCGAAAACAATAACTACTATTGCCTGGGGCAAAAATACACATGCCATTGTAATCGGGCGAGTTTCTGCTTTCAGATGCAACAGGAATTTCTCGAGTTCGTCAATCCGTTCGCGAAATTTGGGAGTTTGAAGTTAAGAGACGATTGAGAGACCATCAAAATTTTCGCAATTCTGATGCTAGAAACGAATAACTGGAATGGCCTAGGGCAAAAATACACATACCAATGTAATCGGGCGAGTGTCTGCTTTCAGATGCAACAGGAATTTCTCGAGTTCGTCAATCCGTTCGCGAGATATGGGAGTTTGAAGTTACGGAATGGTTGAGAAACCATCAAAATTTTGGCTGGTCTGATACTCGAAACCTATAACTGGAATGGCCTAGGGGAAAAGAACACACACCATTGTAATCGGGCGAGTTTCTACTTACAGGTTCAACAGTTATTTCTCGAGTTCATCAATCCGTTCGCGAGATATGGGCGTTTGAATTTAAGGAATGGTTGGGAAACCATCTATATTTTCGCAAGTCTGATACTCGAAACCAATAACTACAATGGCCTAGGGGAAAAGCACACACACCGTTGTAATCGGGCGAGTTGCTACTCTCAGATGCTACAGGAATTTCTCCAGTTCGTCAATCCGTTCGCGAGATGTGGGAGTTTGAAGTTAAGGAATGGTTGAGAAAGCATCAAAATTTTCACAAGTCTGATACTCGAAACCAATAACTACAATGGCCTAGGGGAAAAGCACACACACCGTTGTAATCGGGCGAGTTGCTACTCTCAGATGCTACAGGAATTTCTCCAGTTCGTCAATCCGTTCGCGAGATGTGGGAGTTTGAAGTTAAGGAATGGTTGAGAAAGCATCAAAATTTTCACAAGTCTGATACTCGAAACCAATAACTACAAAGACCTAGGGGAAAAATACACATACCGTGGTAATCGGGCGAGTTTCTACTTTCAGATGCAGCAGGCATTTCTCGAGTTCGTCAATCCGTTCGCGAGATATGGGAGTTTGGAGTTAAGAGACGGTGGAGAAACCATCAAAATTTTCGCAATTCTGATGCTAGAAACGAATAACTGGAATGGCCTAGGGGAAAAGAACACATACCGTTGCAATCGGGCGCGTTTCTACTTTCAGATGCAACAGGAATTTCTCGAGTTCGTCAATCCGTTCGCGAGATATGGGACTTTGGAGTTAAGAGACGATTGAGAGACCATCAAAATTTTCGCAATTCTGATGCTAGAAACGAATAACTGGAATGGCCTAGGGCAAAAATACACATACCAATGTAATCGGGCGAGTTTCTGCTTTCAGATGCAACAGGAATTTCTCGAGTTCGTCTATCCGTTCGCGAGATATGGGAGTTTGAAGTTACGGAATGGTTGAGAAACCATCAAAATTTTGGCTGGTCTGATACTCGAAACCTATAACTGGAATGGCCTAGGGGAAAAGAACACACACCATTGTAATCGGGCGAGTTTCTACTTACAGGTTCAACAGTTATTTCTCGAGTTCATCAATCCGTTCGCGAGATATGGGCGTTTGAGTTTAAGGAATGGTTGAGAAACCATCTATATTTTCGCAAGTCTGATACTCGAAACCAATAACTACCATTGCCTAGGGCCAAAATACACATACCGTTGTAATCGGGCGACATTCTGCTTACAGATGCAACCGGAATTTCTCGAGTTCGTCAATCCGTTAACGAGATATGGGAGTCTGAAGTTAAGGAATGGTTGTGAAACCGTCAAAATTTTCGCAAGTCTGATACTCGAAACCAATAACTGGAATGGCCTAGGGGAAAAGTTCACACACCATTGTAATCGGGCGAGTTTCTACTTTCAGATGCAACTGGAATATCTCGAGTTCGTCAATCCGTTCGCGAGATATGGGAGTTTGAAGTTAAGGAACGGTTGAGAAACCATCAAAATTTTCGCAAGTCTGATACTCGAAATCAATAACTACTATTGCCTAGGGCAAAAATACACATACCGTTGTAATCGGGCGACTTTCTACTTTCAGATGCAACAGGAATTTCTCGAGTTCATCAATCCGTTCGCGAGATATGGGAGTTTGAAGTTAAGGAATGGTTGAGAAAGCATCAAAATTTTCACAAGTCTGATACTCGAAACCAATAACTGGAATGGCCTACGGGAAAAGTACACACACCATTGTAATCGGGCGAGTTTCTACTTTCAGATGCTACTGGAATATCTCGAGTTGGTCAATCCGTTCGCGAGATGTGGGAGTTAGAAGTTAAGGAATGATTGAGAAACCATCAAAATTTTCGCAAGTCTGATACTCGAAACCAATAACTACAATGGCCTAGGGGAAAAATACACAGACCGTTGTAATCGGGCGAGTATCTGCTTTCAGATGCAATAGGAATTTATCGAGTTAGTCAATCCGTTCGCGAGATGTGGGAGTTTGAAGTTAAGGAATGGTTGAGGCACCATCAAAATTTTCGCTGGTCTGATACTCGAAACCTATAACTGGAATGGCCTAGGGGAAAAGCTCACACACCATTGTAATCGGGCGAGTTTCTACTTTCAGATGCAACATTAATTACTCGAGTTCGTCAATGCGTTCGCGAGATATGGGAGTTTGAAGTTAAGGAATGGTTGTGAAACCATCAAAATTTTCGCAAGTCTGATACTCGAAACCAATAACTACAATGGCCTAGGGGAAAAGCACACACACCGTTGCAATCGGGCGAGTTTCTACTTTCAGATGCAACAGGAATTTCACGAGTTCGTCAATCCGTTCGCGAGATATGGGAGTTTGGAGTTAAGAGACGGTTGAGAGACCATCAAAATTTTCGCAATTCTGATGCTAGAAACGAATAACTGGAATGGCCTAGAGGAAAAGAACACATACCGTTGCAATCGGACGAGTTTCTACATTCAGATGCAACAGGAATATCTCGAGTTCGTCAATCCGTTCGCGAGATATGGGAGTTCGAAGTTAAGTAATGGTGGAGAAACCGTCAAAATTTTCGCAAGTCTGATACTCGAAACCAATAACTACTATTGCCTGGGGCAAAAATACACATGCCATTGTAATCGGGCGAGTTTCTGCTTTCAGATGCAACAGGAATTTCTCGAGTTCGTCAATCCGTTCGCGAAATTTGGGAGTTTGAAGTTAAGGAATGGTTGTGAAACCATCAAAATTTTCGCAAGTCTGATACTCGAAACCAATAACTACAATGGCCTAGGGGAAAAATACACATACCGTGGTAATCGGGCGAGTTTCTACTTTCAGATGCAGCAGGCATTTCTCGAGTTCGTCAATCCGTTCGCGAGATATGGGAGTTTGGAGTTAAGAGACGATTGAGAGACCATCAAAATTTTCGCAATTCTGATGCTAGAAACGAATAACTGGAATGGCCTAGGGCAAAAATACACATACCAATGTAATCGGGCGAGTGTCTGCTTTCAGATGCAACAGGAATTTCTCGAGTTCGTCAATCCGTTCGCGAGATATGGGAGTTTGGAGTTAAGAGACGGTGGAGAAACCATCAAAATTTTCGCAATTCTGATGCTAGAAACGAATAACTGGAATGGCCTAGGGGAAAAGAACACATACCGTTGCAATCGGGCGCGTTTCTACTTTCAGATGCAACAGGAATTTCTCGAGTTCGTCAATCCGTTCGCGAGATATGGGACTTTGGAGTTAAGAGACGATTGAGAGACCATCAAAATTTTCGCAATTCTGATGCTAGAAACGAATAACTGGAATGGCCTAGGGCAAAAATACACATACCAATGTAATCGGGCGAGTTTCTGCTTTCAGATGCAACAGGAATTTCTCGAGTTCGTCAATCCGTTCGCGAGATATGGGAGTTTGAAGTTACGGAATGGTTGAGAAACCATCAAAATTTTGGCTGGTCTGATACTCGAAACCTATAACTGGAATGGCCTAGGGGAAAAGAACACACACCATTGTAATCGGGCGAGTTTCTACTTACAGGTTCAACAGTTATTTCTCGAGTTCATCAAACCGTTCGCGAGATATGGACGTTTGAGTTTAAGGAATGGTTGAGAAACCATCTATATTTTCGCAAGTCTGATACTCGAAACCAATAACTACCATTGCCTAGGGCCAAAATACACATACCGTTGTAATCGGGCGACATTCTGCTTACAGATGCAACCGGAATTTCTCGAGTTCGTCAATCCGTTAACGAGATATGGGAGTCTGAAGTTAAGGAATGGTTGTGAAACCGTCAAAATTTTCGCAAGTCTGATACTCGAAACCAATAACTGGAATGGCCTAGGGGAAAAGTTCACACACCATTGTAATCGGGCGAGTTTCTACTTTCAGATGCAACTGGAATATCTCGAGTTCGTCAATCCGTTCGCGAGATATGGGAGTTTGAAGTTAAGGAACGGTTGAGAAACCATCAAAATTTTCGCAAGTCTGATACTCGTAATCAATAACTACTATTGCCTAGGGCAAAAATACACATACCGTTGTAATCGGGCGACTTTCTACTTTCAGATGCAACAGGAATTTCTCGAGTTCATCAATCCGTTCGCGAGATATGGGAGTTTGAAGTTAAGGAATGGTTGAGAAAGCATCAAAATTTTCACAAGTCTGATACTCGAAACCAATAACTACAATGGCCTAGGGGTAAAATACACAGACCGTTGTAATCGGGCGAGTATCTGCTTTCAGATGCAATAGGAATTTATCGAGTTCGTCAATCCGTTCGCGAGATATGGGAGTTTGAAGTTAAGGAATGGTTGAGAAACCATCAAAATGTTCGCAAGTCTGATACTCGAAACCAATAACTACAATGGCCTAGGGGAAAAGTACACACACCATTGTAATCGGACGAGTTTCTACTTTCAAATGCAACAGGAATTTCCGAGTTCGTCAATCCGTTCGCGAGATATGGGAGTTTGGAGTTAAGAGACGGTTGAGAAACCATCAAAATTTTAGCAATTCTGATGCTAGAAACGAATAACTGGAATGGCCTAGGGGAAAAGAACACATACCTTTGTAATCGGGAGAGTTTCTAATGCCAGATGCAACAGAAATTTTTCGGATTCGTCAATCCGTTCGCGAAATATCGGAGTTTGGAGTTAAGAGATGGTTGAGAAACCATCAAAATTTTCGCAATTCTGATGGTAGAAACGAATAACTGGAATGGACTAGGGGAAAAGCACAGACACCGTTGTAATCGGGCGAGTTTTTACTTTCAGATGCAACTGGAATATCTCGAGTTCGTCAATACGTTCGCGAGATATGGGAGTCTGAAGTTAAAGAATGGTTGTGAAACCATCAAAATTTTTGCAAGTCTGATACACGAAACCAATAACTGGAATAGCCTAGGGGAAAAGTACATGCACCATTGTAATCGGGCGAGTTTCTACTTTCAGATGCAACAGGAATATCTCGAGTTCGTCAATCCGTTCGCGAGATATGGGAGTTAGATGTTAAGGAATGGTTGAGAAACCATCAAAATTTTCGCAAGTTTGATACTCGAAACCAATAACTGGAATGGCCTAGTGGAGAAGTACACACACCATTGTAATCGGGCGAGTTTCTACTTTCAGATGCATCAGGAATATCTCGTGTTCGCCAATCCGTTCGCGAGATATGGGAGTTTGAAGTTAAGGAATGGTTGAGAAACCATCAAAATTTTCGCAAGTTTGATACTCGAAACCAGTAACTGGAATGGCCTAGGGGAAAAGAACACATTCCCTTGCCATCGGGCGAGTTTCTACATTCAGATGCAACAGGAATATCTCGAGTTCGTCGTTCCGTTCGCGAGATATGGGAGTTCCAAGTTAAGTAATGGTTGAGAAACCGTCAAAATTTTCGCTTGTCTGATACTCGAAACCTATAACTGGAATGGCCTAGGGGAAAAGCACGCACACCATTGTAATCGGGCGGGTTTCTACTTTCAGATGCAACAGGAATTTCTCGAGTACGTCAATCCGTTCGCGTGATACGGGAGTTTGAAGCTAAGGAATGGTTGAGAAACCTTCAAAATTTTCACAAGTCTGATACTCGAACCAATAACTACTATTGCCTAGGGCAAAAATACACATACCGTTGTAATCGGGCGACTTTCTACTTTCGGATGCAACAGGAATATCTGGAGTTCGTCAATCCGTTCGCGAGATATGGGAGTTTGAAGTGAAGGAATGGTACAGAAACCATCAAAATTTTCGGAAGTCTGATACTCGAAACCAATAACTGAAATGGCCTAGGGGAAAAGTACTCACACCATTGTAATCGGGCGAGTTTCTACTTTCAGATGCAACTGGAATATATCGAGTTCGTGAATCCGTTCGCTAGATGTGAGAGTTTGAAGTTAAGGAATGGTTGAGAAACCATCTTTATTTTCGCAAGTCTGATACTCGAAACCAATAACTGGAATGGCCTAGGGGAAAAGTACACACACCATTGTAATCGGGCGAGTTTCTACTTTCAGATGCAACCGGAATTTCTCGAGCTCGTCTATCCGTTCGCGAGATATGGGAGTTTGAAGTTAAGGAATGGTTGAGGAACCATCAAAATTTTCGCAAGTCTGATACTCGAAACCAATAACTACTATTGCCTAGGGCAAAAATACACATACCGTTGTAATCGGCCGACTTTCTACTTTCAGATGCAACAGGAATTTCTCGAGTTCTTCTCTCCGTTCGCGAGATATGGGAGTTAGAAGTTAAGGAATGATTGAGAAACCATCAAAAGGTTCGCAAGTCTGATACTCCAAACCAATAACTACAAAGGCATAGGGGAAAAATGCACATACCCTTGTAATCGGGCGAGTTTCCACTTTCAGATGCAACAGGAATTTCTCGGGTTCGTCATTCCGTTCGAGAGATATGGGAGTTTGAAGTTAAGGAATGGTTGAGAAACCATCTAAATTTTCGCAAGTCTGATACTCGAAACCAATAACTACTATTGCCTAGGGCAAAAATACACATACCGTTGTAATCTGGCGACTTTCTACTTTCAGATGCAACAGGAATATCTCGAGTTCGTCAATCCGTTCGCGAGATATGGGAGTTTGAAGTTAAGGAATGGTTGAGAAACCATCAAAATTTTCGCAATTCTGATACTCGAAACCTATAACTGGAATGGCCTAGGGGAAAAGCACACACACCATTGTAATCGGGCGTGTTTCTACTTTCAGATGCAACAGGAATTTCTCGAGTTCATGAATCCGTTCGCGAAATATGGGAGTTTGAAGTTAAGGAATGGTTGAGAAACCATCAAAATGTTCGCAAGTCTGATACTCGAAACCAATAACTGGAATGGCCTAGGGGAAAAGTACTCACACCATTGTAATCGGGCGAGTTTCTACTGTCAGATGCAACTGGAATATCTCGAGTTCGTGAGTCCGTTCGCAAGATGTGAGAGTTTGAAGTTAAGGAATGATTGAGAAACCATCAAAATTTTCGCAAGTCTGATACTCGAAACCAATAACTACAATGGCCTGGGGGAAAAATACACAGACCGTTGTAATCGGGCGAGTATCTGCTTTCAGATGCAACTGGAATTTTTCGAGTTCGTCAATCCGTTCGCGAGATATGGGAGTTTGAAGTTAAGGAATGGTTGAGAAACCATCAGAATTTTCGCAATTCTGATGCTAGAAACCAATAACTACAAAGACCTAGGGGAAAAATACACATACCGTTGTATTCGGGCGAGTTTCTACTTTCAGATGCAACAGGAATTTCTCGAGTTCGTCAATCCGTTCGCGAGATATGGTAGTTTGGAGTTAAGAGACGGTTGAGGAACCATCAAAATTTTCGCAATTCTGATACTCGAAACCAATAACTGGAATGGCCTAGTGGAAAAGTACACACACCATTGTAATCGGGCGTGTTTCTACTTTCAGATGCAACAGGGATATCTCGAGTTCGCCAATCCGTTCGCGAGATATGGGAGTTTGAAGTTAAGGAACGGTTGAGAAACCATCAAAATTTTCGCAAGTCTGATACTCGAAACCAATAACTACAAAGGCCTAGGGGAAAAATTCACACACCATTGTAATCGGGCGAGTTTCTACATTCAGATGCAACAGGAATACCTCAAGTTCGTCAATCCGTTCGCGAGATATGGGAGTTTGAAGTTAAGGAATGGTTGAGGAACCATCAAAATTTTCGCTGGTCTGATACTCGAAACCTATAACTGGAATGGCCTAGGGGAAAAGCACACAAACCATTATAATCGGGCGAGTTTCTACTTTCAGATGCAACAGGAATTTTTCGAGTTCGTCAATCCGTTCGCGAGATATGGGAGTTTGAAGCTAAGGAATGATTGAGAAACCATCAAAATTTTCTCAAGTTTGATACTCGAAACCAATAACTACAATGGCCTAGGGGAAAAATACACAGACCGTTGTAATCGGGCGAGTATCAGCTTTCAGATGCAACAGAAATTTTTCGAGTTCGTCAATCCGTTCGCGAGATATGGGAGTTTGAAGCTAAGGAATGGTTGAGAAGCCATCAAAATTTTCGCAAGTTTGATACTCGAAACCAATAACTGGAATGGCCTAGGGGAAAAGTTCACACACCATTTTAATCGGGCAAGTTTCTACTTTCAGATGCAATAGGGATATCTCGAGTTCGTCAATCCGTTCGCGAGATATGGGAGTTTGAAGTTAAGGAACGGTTGAGAAACCATCAAAATTTTCGCAAGTCTGATACTCGAAACCAATAACTACAAAGGCCTAGGGGAAAAATTCACACACCATTGTAATCGGGCGAGTTTCTACTTTCAGATGCAACAGGAATACCTCAAGTTCGTCATTCCGTTCGCGAGATATGGGAGTTTGAAGTTAAGGAATGGTTGAGAAACCATCAAAATTTTCGCTGGTCTGATATTCGAAACCTATAACTGGAATGGCCTAGGGGAGGAATACACAGACCGTTGTAATCGGGCGAGTATCTGCTTTCAGATGCAACAGGAATTTTTCGAGTTCGTCAATCCGTTCGCGAGATATGGGAGTTTGAAGCTAAGGAATGATTGAGAAACCATCAAAATTTTCGCAAGTTTGATACTCGAAACCAATAAGTACAATGGCCTAGGGGAAAAATACACAGACCGTTGTAATCGGGCGAGTATCTGCTTTCAGATGCAACCGGAATTTTTCGAGTTCGTCAATCCGTTCGCGAGATATGGGAGTTTGAAGCTAAGGAATGGTTGAGAAACCATCAAAATTTTCGCAAGTCTGATGCTAGAAACCAATAACTGAAATGGCCTATGGGAAAAGTACACACACCATTGTAATCGGGCGAGTTTCTACTTTCAGATGCAACAGGAATATCTCGAGTTCGTCAATCCGTTCGCGAGATATGGGAATTTGAAGTTAAGGAATAGTTGAGAAACCATCAAAATTTTCGCAAGTCTGATACTCGAAATCAATAACTACTATTGCCTAGGGCAAAAATACACATACCGTTGTAATCGGGCGACTTTCTACTTTCAGATGCAACAGGAATATCTCGAGTTCGTCAATCCGTTCGCGAGATATGGGAGTTTGAAGTTAAGGAATGGTTGAGAAACCATCAAAATTTTCGCAATTCTGATACTCGAAACCTATAACTGGAATGGCCTAGGGGAAAAGCACACACACCATTGTAATCGGGCGTGTTTCTACTTTCAGATGCAACAGGAATTTCTCGAGTTCGTCAATCCGTTCGCGAGATATGGGACTTTGGAGTTAAGAGACGATTGAGAGACCATCAAAATTTTCGCAATTCTGATGCTAGAAACGAATAACTGGAATGGCCTAGGGCAAAAATACACATACCAATGTAATCGGGCGAGTTTCTGCTTTCAGATGCAACCGGAATTTCTCGAGTTCGTCAATCCGTTCGCGAGATATGGGAGTTTGAAGTTACGGAATGGTTGAGAAACCATCAAAATTTTCGCAAGTCTGATACTCGAAACCAATAACTACAATGGCCTGGGGGAAAAATACACAGACCGTTGTAATCGGGCGAGTATCTGCTTTCAGATGCAACTGGAATTTCTCGAGTTCGTCAATCCGTTCGCGAGATATGGGAGTTTGAAGTTAAGGAATTGTTGAGAAACCATCAAAATTTTCGCAATTCTGATGCTAGAAACGAATAACTGGAATGGACTAGGGGAAAAGCACAGACACCGTTGTAATCGGGCGAGTTTCTACTCTCAGATGCAACAGGAATTTCTCCAGTTCGTCAATCCGTTCGCGAGATGAGGGAGTTTGAAGTTAAGGAATGATTGAGAAAGCATCAAAATCTTCGCAAGTCTGATACTCGAAACCAATAACTACAAAGACCTAGGGGAAAAATACACATACCGTTGTATTCGGGAGAGTTTCTACTTTCAGATGCAACAGGAATTTCTCGAGTTCGTCAATCCGTTCGCGAGATATGGGAGTTTGGAGTTAAGAGACGGTTGAGAAACCATCAAAATTTTCGCAATTCTGATACTCGAAACCAATAACTACAATGGCCTAGGGGAAAAGAACACAGACCGTTGTAATCGGGCGAGTATCTGCTTTCAGATGCAACAGGAATTTCTCGAGTACGTCAATCCGTTCGCGTGATATGGGAGTTTGAAGCTAAGGAATGGTTGAGAAACCACCAAAATTTTCACAAGTCTGATATTCGAAACCAATAACTACTTTCGCCGAGGGCAAAAATACACTTAGCGTTGTAATCGGGCGACCTTCTGCTTTCAGATGCAACAGGAATTTCTCGAATTCGTCAATCCGTTCGCGAGATATGGGAGTTTGAAGTTAAGGAATGGTTGAGGAACCATTAAAATTTTCGCAAGTCTGATACTCGAAACCAATAACTACTATTGCCTAGGGCAAAAATACACATACCGTTGTAATCGGGCGAGTTTCTACTTTCAGATGCAACAGGAATATCTGGAGTTCGTCAATCCGTTCGCGAGATATGGGAGTTTGAAGTGAAGGAATGGTTCAGAAACCATCAAAATTTTCGCAAGTCTGATACTCGAAACCAATAACTGAAATGGCCTAGGGGAAAAGTACTCACACCATTGTAATCGGGCGAATTTCAACTTTCAGATGCAACTGGAATATCTCGAGTTCGTGAATCCGTTCGCGAGATGTGAGAGTTTGTAGTTAAGGAATGGTTGAGAAACCATCTTTATTTTCGCAAGTCTGATACTCGAAACCAATAACTACTATTGCCTAGGGCAAAAATACACATACCGTTGTAATCGAGCGACTTTCTGCTTTCAGATGCAACAGGAATATCTGGAGTTCGTCAATCCGTTCGCGAGATATGGGAGTTTGAAGTGAAGGAATGGTACAGAAACCATCAAAATTTTCGCAAGTCTGATACTCGAAACCAGTAACTGAAATGGCCTAGGGGAAAAGTACTCACACCATTGTAATCGGGCGAGTTTCTACTTTCAGATGCATCTGGAATATATCGAGTTCGTGAATCCGTTCGCGAGATGTGAGAGTTTGAAGTTAAGGAATGGTTGAGAAACCATCTTTATTTTCGCAAGTCTGATACTCGAAACCAATAACTGGAATGGCCTAGGGGAAAAGTACACACACCATTGTAATCGGGCGAGTTTCTACTTTCAGATGCAACCGGAATTTCTCGAGCTCGTCTATCCGTTCGCGAGATATGGGAGTTAGAAGTTAAGGAATGGTTGAGAAACCATCAAAATTTTCGCAAGTCTGATACTCGAAACCAATAACTACAATGGCCTTAGGGGAACAGTACACAGACCGTTGTAATCGAGCGTGTATCTGCTTTCAGATGCAACAGGAATTTTTCGATTTCGTCAATCCGTTCGCGAGATATGGGAGTTTGAAGTTAAGGAATGGTTGAGAAACCATCAAAATTTTCGCTGGTCTGATACTCGAAACCTATAACTGGAATGGCCTAGGGGAAAAGAACACACACCATTGTAATCGGGCGAGTCTCTACTTTCAGATGCAACAGGAATATCTCGAGTTCGTCAATCCGTTCGCGAGATATGGGAGTTTGAAGTTAAGGAATAGTTGAGAAACCATCTAAATTTTCGCAAGTCTGATACTCGAAACCAATAACTACTATTGCCTAGGGCAAAAATACACATACCGTTGTAATCGGGCGACTTTCTACTTTCAGGTGCAACAGGAATATCTCGAGTTCGTCAATCCGTTCGCGAGATATGGGAGTTTGAAGTTAAGGAATGGTTGAGAAACCTTCAAAATGTTCGCAAGTCTGATACTCGAAACCTATAACTGGAATGGCCTAGGGGAAAAGCACAAACACCATTGTAATCGGGCGAGTTTCTACTTTCAGATGCAACAGGAATTTCTCGAGTTCATCAATCCGTTCGCGAGATATGGGAGTTTGAAGTTAAGGAATGGTTGAGATACCATCAAAATGTTCGCAAGTCTGATACTCGAAACCAATAACTGGAATGGCCTAGGGGAAAAGCACACACACCATTGTAATCGGGCGAGTTTCTACTTTCAGATGCAACAGGAATTTCTCGAGTTCATCAATCCGTTAGCGAGATATGGGAGTTTGAAGTTAAAGAATGGTTGAGATACCATCAAAATGTTCCCAAGTCTGATAATCGAAACCAATAACTGGAATGGCCTACGGGAAAAGTACTCACACCATTGTAATCGGGCGAGTTCCTACTTTCAGCTGCAACTGGAATATCTCGAGGTCGTGAATCCGTTCGCGAGATGTGAGAGTTTGAAGTTAAGGAATGGTTGAGAAACCATCTTTATATTCGCAAGTCTGAAACTCGAAACCAATAACTACTATTGCCTAGGGCAAAAATACACATACCGTTGTAATCGGGCGACTTTCTGCTTTCAGATGCAACCGGAATTTCTCGAGTTCGTCAATCCGTTCGCGAGATATGGGAGTCTGAAGTTAAGGAATGGTTGTGAAACCATCAAAATTTACGCAAGTCTGATACTCGAAACCAATAACTGGAATGGCCCAGGGGAAAAGTACACACACCATTGTAATCGGGCGAGTTTCTACTTTCAGATGCGCCCGGAATTTCTCGAGTTCGTCTATCCGTTCGCGAGATATGGTAGTTAGAAGTTAAGGAATGGTTGAGAAACCATCAAAATTTTCGCAAGTCTGATACTCGAAACCAATAACTACAATGGCCTAGGGGAAAAGTACACAGACCGTTGTAACCGGGCGAGTATCTACTTTCAGATGCAACAAGAATTTTTCGAGTTCGTCAATCCGTTCGCGAGATATGGGAGTTTGAAGTTAAGGAATGGTTGAGAAACCATCAAAATTTTCGCTGGTCTGATACTCGATACCTATAACTGGAATGGCCTAGGGGAATAGAACACACACCATTGTAATCGGGCGAGTTTCTACTTTCAGATGCAACAGTTATTTCTCGAGTTCATCAATCCGTTCGCGAGATATGGGCGTTTCAATTTAAGGAATGGTTGAGAAAACATCAAAATTTTCGCAAGTCTGATACTCGAAACCAATAACTGGAATGGCCTAAGGGTAAAGTACACACACCATTGTAATCGGGCGAGTTTCTACTTTCAGATGCAACAGGAATTTCTCGAGTTCGTCTATCCGTTCGCGAGATATGGGACTTAGAAGTTAAGGAATGATTGAGAAACCATCAAAATTTTCGCAAGTCTGATACTCGAAGCCAATAACTACAATGGCCTAGGGGAAAAATACATAGACCGTTGTAATCGGGCGAGTATCTGCTTTCAGATGCAACAGGAATTTCTCGAATTCGTCAATCCGTTGGCGAGATATGGGAGTTCGAAGTTAAGGAATGGTTGAGGAACCATTAAAATTTTCGCAAGTCTGATACTCGAAACCAATAACTACTATTGCCTAGGGGAAAAGTACACAGACCGTTGTAATCGGGCGAGTATCTGCTTTCAGATGCAACAGGAATTTTTCGAGTTCGTCAATCCGTTCGCGAGATATGGGAGTTTGAAGTTAAGGAATGGTTGAGAAACCATCAAAATTTTCGCAAGTTTGATACTCGAAACCAATAACTGGAATGGCCTAGGGGAAAAGTACACACACCATTCTAATCGGGCGAGTTTCTACTTTCAGCTGCAACTGGAATATCTCGAGGTCGTGAATCCGTTCGCGAGATGTGAGAGTTTGAAGTTAAGGAATGGTTGAGAAACCATCTTTATATTCGCAAGTCTGAAACTCGAAACCAATAACTACTATTGCCTAGGGCAAAAATACACATACCGTTGTAATCGGGCGACTTTCTGCTTTCAGATGCAACCGGAATTTCTCGAGTTCGTCAATCCGTTCGCGAGATATGGGAGCCTGAAGTTAAGGAATGGTTGTGAAACCATCAAAATTTTCGCAAGTCTGATACTCGAAACCAATAACTGGAATGGCCCAGGGGAAAAGTACACACACCATTGTAATCGGGCGAGTTTCTACTTTCAGATGCGCCCGGAATTTTCGAGTTCGTCTATCCGTTCGCGAGATATGGTAGTTAGAAGTTAAGGAATGGTTGAGAAACCAACAAAATTTTCGCAAGTCTGATACTCGAAACCAATAACTACAATGGCCTAGGGGAAAAGTACACAGACCGTTGTAACCGGGCGAGTATCTACTTTCAGATGCAACAGGAATTTTTCGAGTTCGTCAATCCGTTCGCGAGATATGGGAGTTTGAAGTTAAGGAATGGTTGAGAAACCATCAAAATTTTCGCTGATCTGATACTCGAAACCTGTAACTGGAATGGCCTAGGGGAATAGAACACACACCATTGTAATCGGGCGAGTTTCTACTTTCAGATGCAACAGTTATTTCTCGAGTTCATCAATCCGTTCGCGAGATATGGGCGTTTCAATTTAAGGAATGGTTGAGAAACCATCAAAATTTTCGCAAGTCTGATACTCGAAACCAATAACTGGAATGGCCTAAGGGTAAAGTACACACACCATTGTAATCGGGCGAGTTTCTACTTTCAGATGCAACAGGAATTTCTCGAGTTCGTCTATCCGTTCGCGAGATATGGGATTTAGAAGTTAAGGAATGATTGAGAAACCATCAAAATTTTCGCAAGTCTGATACTCGAAGCCAATAACTACAATGGCCTAGGGGAAAAATACACAGACCGTTGTAATCGGGCGAGTTTCTACTTTCAGATGCAACAGGAATTTTTCGAGTTCGTCAATCCGTTCGCGAGATATGGGAGCCTGAAGTTAAGGAATGGTTGTGAAACCATCAAAATTTTCGCAAGTCTGATACTCGAAACCAATAACTACAATGGCCTATGGGAAAAGTACTCACACCATTGTAATCGGGCGATTATCTGCTTTCAGATGCAACAGGAATATCTCGAGTTCGCCAATCCGTTCGCGAGATATGGGAGTTTGAAGTAAGGAATGGTTGAGAAACCATCAAAATTTTCGCAAGTCTGATACTCGAAACCAATAACTGGAATGGCCTAGGGGTAAAGTACACACACCATTGTAATCGGGCGAGTTTCTACTTTCAGATGCAACAGGAATTTCTCGAGTTCGTCTATCCGTTCGCGAGATATGGGATTTAGAAGTTAAGGAATGATTGAGAAACCATCAAAATTTTCGCAACTCTGATACTCGAAGCCAATAACTACAATGGCCTAGGGGAAAAATACACAGACCGTTGTAATCGGGCGAGTATCTGCTTTCAGATGCAACAGGAATTTTTCGAGTTCGTCAATCCGTTCGCGAGATATGGGAGTTTGAAGCTAAGGAATGGTTGAGAAACCATCAAAATTTTCGCAAGTTTGATACTCGAAACAAATAACTGGAATGGCCTAGGGGAAAAGTTCACACACCATTGTAATCGGGCGAGTTTCTACTTTCAGATGCAACCGGAATTTCTCGAGTTCGTCAATCCGTTCGCGAGATATGGGAGTTCCAAGTTAAGTAATGGTTGAGAAACCGTCAAAATTTTCGCTGGTCTGATACTCGAAACCTCTAACTGGAATGGCCTAGGGGAAAAGCACACACACACCGTTGTAATCGGGCGAGTTTCTACTTTCAGATGCAACAGGAATTTCTCGAGTACGTCAATCCGTTCGCGTGATATGGGAGTTTGAAGTTAAGGAATGGTTGAGAAACCATCAAAATTTTCACAAGTCTGATACTCGAAACCAATAACTACTATTGCCTAGGGCAAAAATACACATACCGTTGTAATCGGGCGGCTTTCTACTTTCAGATGCAACAGGAATATCTGGTTCGTCAATCCGTTCGCGAGATATGGGAGTTTGAAGTGAAGGAATGGTTCAGAAACCATCAAAATTTTCGCAAGTCTGATACTCGAAACCAATAACTGAAATGGCCTATGGGAAAAGTACTCACACCATTGTAATCGGGCGATTATCTGCTTTCAGATGCAAAAGGAATATCTCGAGTTCGCCAATCCGTTCGCGAGATATGGGAGTTTGAAGTAAGGAATGGTTGAGAAACCATCAAAATTTTCGCCGGTCTGATACTCGACACCTATAACTGGAATGGCCTAGGGGAAAAGCACACACACCATTGTAATCGGGCGAGTTTCTACTTTCAGATGCAACAGGAATTTCTCGAGTACGTCAATCCGTTCGCGTGATATGGGAGTTTGAAGCTAAGGAATGGTTGAGAAACCATCAAAATTTTCACAAGTCTGATACTCGAAACCAATAACTACTTTTGCCGAAGGCAAAAATACACATACCGTTGTAATCGGGCGACTTTCTACTTTCAGATGCAATAGGAATATCTGGAGTTCGTCAATCCGTTCGCGAGATATGGGAGTTTGAAGTGAAGGAATGGTTCAGAAACCATCAAAATTTTCGCAAGTCTGATACTCGAAACCAATAACTGAAATGGCCTATCGGAAAAGTACTCACACCATTGTAATCGGGCGATTATCTGCTTTCAGATGCAATAGGAATTTTTCGAGTTCGTCAATCCGTTCGCGAGATATGGGAGTTTGAAGTTAAGGAATGGTTGAGAAACCATCAAAATTTTCGCAAGTCTGATACTCGAAACCAATAACTGGAATGGCCTAGGGGTAAAGTACACACACCATTGTAATCGGACGAGTTTCTACTTTCAGATGCAACAGGAATTTCTCGAGTACGTCAATCCGTTCGCGTGATATGGGAGTTTGAAGCTAAGGAATGGTTGAGAAACCATCAAAATTTTCACAAGTCTGATACTCGAAACCAATAACTACTTTTGCCGAAGGCAAAAATACACATACCGTTGTAATCGGGCGACTTTCTGCTTTCAGATGCAACAGGAATTTCTCGAGTTCGTCAATCCGTTCGCGAGATATGGGAGTTAGAAGTTAAGGAATGGTTGAGAAACCATCAAAATTTTCGCAAGTCTGATACTCGAAGCCAATAACTACAATGGCCTAGGGGAAAAATACACAGACCCTTGTAATCGGGAGAGTATCTGCTTTCAGATGCAACAGGAATTTTTCGAGTTCGTCAATCCGTTCGCGAGATATGGGAGTTTGAAGCTAAGGAATGGTTGAGAAACCATCAAAATTTTCGCAAATTTGATACTCGAAACAAATAACTGGAATGGCCTAGGGGAAAAGTTCACACACCATTGTAATCGGGCGAGTTTCTACTTTCAGATGCAACCGGAATTTCTCGAGTTCGTCAATCCGTTCGCGAGATATGGGAGTCTGAACTTAAGGAATGGTTGTGAAACCATCAAAATTTTTGCAAGTCTGATACACGAAACCAATAACTGGAATAGCCTAGGGGAAAAGTACATACACCATTGTAATCGGGCGAGTTTCTACTTTCAGATGCAACAGGAATATCTCGAGTTCGTCAATTCGTTCGCGAGATATGGGAGTTAGAAGTTAAGGAATGGTTGAGAAACCATCAAAATTTTCGCAAGTCTGATACTCGAAACCAATAACTACAATGGCCTAGGGGAAAAGTACACAGACCGTTGTAATCGGGCGAGTATCTGCTTTCAGATGCAACAGGAATTTTTCGAGTTCGTCAATCCGTTCGCGAGATATGGGAGTTTGAAGTTAAGGAATGGTTGAGAAACCGTCAAAATTTTCGTTGGTCTGATACTCGAAACCAATAACTGGAATGGCCTAGGGGAAAAGTACACACACCATTGTAATCGGGCGAGTTTCTACTTTCAGATGCAACAGGAATATCTCGAGTTGGTCATTCCGTTCGCGAGATATGGGGGTTTGAAGTTAAGGAATGGTTGAGAATCCATCAAAATTTTCGCAAGTCTGATACTCGAAACCAATAACTACAATGGCCTAGGGGAAAAGTACACACACCATTGTAATCGGGCGAGTTTCTACTTTCAGATGCAACAGGAATTTCTCGAGTTCGTCAATCCGTTCGCGAGATATGGGAGTTTGGAGTTAAGTGACGGTTGAGAAACCATCAAAATTTTCGCAATTCTGATGCTAGAAATGAATAACTGGAATGGCGTAGGGGAAAAGAACACATACCTTTGCAATCGGGCGAGTTTCTACTCTCAGATGCAACAGGAATTTCTCCAGTTCATAAATCCGTTCGCGAAGTGTGTGAGTTTGAAGTTAAGGAATGGTTGAGAATGCATCAAAATCTTCGCAAGTCTGATACTCGAAACCAATAACTACAAATACCTAGGGCAAAAATACACGTACCATTGTAATCGGGCGAGTTTCTACTTTCAGATGCAACAGGAATTTCTCGAGTTCATCAATCTGTTCGCGAGATATGGGAGTTTGAAGTTAAGTAATGGTTGAGAAACCGTCAAAATTTGCGCTGGTCTGATACTCGAAACCTATAACTGGAATGGCCTAGGGGAAAAGCACACACACCATTGTAATCGGGCGAGTTTCTACATTCAGATGCAACAGGAATTTCTCGAGTACGTCAATCCGTTCGCGTGATATGGGAGTTTGAAGCTAAGGAATGGTTGAGAAACCATCAAAATTTTCACAAGTCTGATACTCGAAACCAATAACTGGAATGGCCTAGGGCAAAAGTACACATACCGTTGTAATCGGGCGACTTTCTACTTTCAGATGCAACAGGAATATCTGGATTTCGTCAATCCGTTCGCGAGGTATGGGAGTTTGAAGTGAAGGAATGGTACAGAAACCATCAAAATTTTCGCAAGTCTGATACTCGAAACCAATAACTGAAATGGCCTAGAGGAAAAGTACTCACACCATTGTAATCGGGCGAGTTTCTACTTTCAGATGCAACTGGAATATCTCGAGTTCGTGAATCCGTTCGCGAGATGTGAGAGTTTGAAGTTAAGGAATGGTTGAGAAACCATCTTTATTTTCGCAAGTCTGATACTCGAAACCAATAACTACTATTGCCTAGGGCAAAAATACACATACCGTTGTAATCGGGCGACTTTCTGCTTTCAGATGCAACCGGAATTTCCCGAGTTCGTCAATCCGTTCGCGAGATATGGGAGTCTGAAGTTAAGGAATGGTTGTGAAACCATCAAAATTTTCGCAAGTGTGATACTCGAATCCAATAACTGGAATGGCCTAGTGGAAAAGTACACACACCATTGTAATCGGGCGAGTTTCTACTTTCAGATGCAACAGGAATTTCTCGAGTTCGTCTATCCGTTCGCGAGATATGGGAGTTAGAAGTTAAGGAATGGTTGAGAAACCATAAAAATTTTCGCTGGTCTGATACTCGAAACCAATAACTGAAATGGCCTAGAGGAAAAGTACTCACACCATTGTAATCGTGCGAGTTTCTACTTTCAGATGCAACAGGAATTTCTCGAGTTCCTCTATCCGTTCGCGAGATATGGGATTTAGAAGTTAAGGAATGATTGAGAAACCATCAAAATTTTCGCAAGTCTGATACTCGAAACCAATAACTACAATGGCCTAGGGGAAAAATACACAGACCGTCGTAATCGGGCGATTATCTGCTTTCAGGTGCAATAGGAATTTTTCGAGTTCGTCAATCCGTTCGCGAGATATGGGAGTTTGAAGTTAAGGAATGGTTGAGAAACCGTCAAAATTTTCGCAAGTCTGATACTCGAAACCAATAACTACAATGGCCTAGGGGAAAAGTACACAGACCGTTGTAATCGGGCGAGTATCTGCTTTCAGGTGCAACAGGAAGTTTTCGAGTTCCTCAATCCGTTCGCGAGATATGGGAGTTTGAAGTTAAGGAATGGTTGAGAAACCATAAAAATTTTCGCTGGTCTGATACTCGAAACCAATAACTGGAATGGCCTAGGGGAAAAGTACACACACCATTGTAATCGGGCGAGTATCTGCTTTCAGGTGCAACAGGAAGTTTTCGAGTTCCTCAATCCGTTCGCGAGATATGGGAGTTTGAAGTTAAGGAATGGTTGAGAAACCATAAAAATTTTCGCTGGTCTGATACTCGAAACCTGTAACTGGAATGGCCTAGGGGAAAAGCACACACACCATTGTAATCGTGCGAGTTTCTACTTTCACATGCAACAGGAATTTCTCGAGTTCGTCTATCCGTTCGCGAGATATGGGAGTTAGAAGTTAAGGAATGGTTGAGAAACCATCAAAATTTTCGTAAGTCTGATACTCGAAACCAATAACTGAAATGGCCTAGAGGAAAAGTACTCACACCATTGTAATCGTGCGAGTTTCTACTTTCAGATGCAACAGGAATTTCTCGAGTTCCTCTATCCGTTCGCGAGATATGGGATTTAGAAGTTAAGGAATGATTGAGAAACCATCAAAATTTTCGCAAGTCTGATACTCGAAGCCAATAACTACAATGGCCTAGGGGAAAAATACACAGACCGTCGTAATCGGGCGATTATCTGCTTTCAGGTGCAATAGGAATTTTTCGAGTACGTCAATCCGTTCGCGAGATATGGGAGTTTGAAGTTAAGGAATGGTTGAGAAACCATCAAAATTTTCGCAAGTCTGATACTCGAAACCAATAACTGGAATGGCCTAGGGGAAAAGTACACACAGCATTGTAATCGGGCGAGTTTCTACTTTCAGATGCAACAGGAATATCTCGAGTTCGTCAATCCGATCGCGAGATATGGGAGTTTGAAGTAAAGGAATAGTTGAGAAACCATCTAAATTTTCGCAAGTCTGATACTCGAAACCAATAACTACTATTGCCTAGGGCAAAAATACACATACCGTTGTAATCGGGCGACTTTCTTCTTTCAGATGCAACAGGAATATCTCGAGTTCGTCAATCCGTTCGCGAGATATGGGAGTTTGAAGTTAAGGAATGGTTGAGAAACCATCAAAATTTTCGCAAGTCTGATACTCGAAACCAATAACTACTATTGCCTAGGGCAAAAATACACGTACCATTGTAATCGGGCGAGTTTCTACTTTCTGATGCATCAGGAATTTCTCGAGTTCGTCAATCCGTTCGCGAGGTATGGGAGTTTGAAGTTAAGGAATGGTTCAGAAACAATCAAAATTTTCGCAATTCTGATGCTAGAAATGAATAACTGGAATGTCCTAGGGGAAAAGAACACATACCGTTGCAATCGGGCGAGTTTCTACTCTCAGATGCAACAGGAATTTCTCCAGTTCATCAATCCGTTCGCGAGGTGTGGGAGTTTGAAGTTAAGGAATGGTTGAGAAACGATGTTTATTTTTGCAAGTCTGATCCTCGAAACCAATAACTACAATGGCCTAGGGGAAAAGTACACAGACCGTTGTAATCGGGCGAGTATCTGCTTTCAGATGCAACAGGAATTTTTCGAGTTCGTCAATCCGTTCGCGAGATATGGGAGTTTGGAGTTAAGAGACGGTTGAGAAACCATTAAAATTTTCGCAATTCTGATGCTAGAAACGAATAACTGGAATGGCCTAGGGGAAAAGAACACATACCGTTGCAATCGGGCGAGTTTCTACATTCAGGTGCAACAGGAATATCTCGAGTTCGTCAATCCGATCGCGAGATATGGGAGTTCGAAGCTAAGGAATGGTTGAGAAACCATCAAAATTTTCTCAAGTCTTATACTCGAAACCAATAACTACTATTGCCAAGGGCAAAAACACACATACCGTTGTAATCGGGCGACTTTCTGCTTACAGATTCAACAGGAATTTCTCGAATTCGTCAATCCGTTCGCGAGATATGGGAGTTTGAAGTTAAGGAATGGTTGAGGAACCATCAAAATTTTCGCAAGTCTGATACTCGAAACCAATAACTACTATTGCCTAGGGCAAAAATACACATACCGTTGTAATCGGCCGACCTTCTACTTTCAGATGCAACAGGAATTTCTCGAGTTCTTCTCTCCGTTCGCGAGATATGGGAGTTAGAAGTTAAGGAATGATTGAGAAACCATCAAAAGGTTCGCAAGTCTGATACTCCAAACCAATAACTACAAAGGCATAGGGGAAAGATGCACATACCTTTGTAATCGGGCGAGTTTCCACTTTCAGATGCAACAGGAATTTCTCGGGTTCGTCATTCCGTTCGCGAGATATGGGAGTTTGAAGTTAAGGAATGCTTGAGAATCCATCAAAATTTTCGCAAGTCTGATACTCGAAACCAATAACTACTATGGCCTGGGGCAAAAATACACGTACCGTTGTAATAGGGCGAGTTTCTGCTTTCAGATGCAACAGGAATTTCTCGAGTTCGTCAATCCGTTCGCGAGAGATGGGAGTTTGAAGTTAAGGAATGGTTGGGAAACCTTCAAAATTTTCGCTGGTCTGATACTCGAAACCAATAACTGGAATGGCCTAGGGGAAAAATACACATACCGTTGTAATCTGGCGAGTTTCTGCTTTCAGATGCAACAGGAATTTCTCGAGTACGTCAATCCGTTCGCGAGATATGGGAGTCTGAAGCTAAGGAATGGTTGAGAAACCATCAAAATTTTCGCAATTCTGATACTCGAAACCAATAACTGGAATGGCCTAGTGGAAAAGTACACACACCATTGTAATCGGGCGAGTTTCTACTTTCAGATGCAACAGCAATTTCTCGAGTACGTCAATCCGTTCGCGTGATATGGGAGTTTGAAGTTAAGGAATGGTTGAGAAACCATCAAAATTTTCACAAGTCTGATACTCGAAACCAATAACTACTTTTGCCGAGGGCAAAAATACACATACCGTTGTAATCGGGCGACTTTCTGCTTTCAGATGCAACAGGAATTTCTCGAATTCGTCAATCCTTTAGCGAGATATGGGAGTTTGAAGTTAAGGAATGGTTGAGGAACCATCAAAATTTTCGCAAGTCTGATACTCGAAACCAATAACTACTATTGCCTAGGGCAAAAATACACATACCGTTGTAATCGGGCTGCTTTCTACTTTCAGATGCAACAGGAATATCTGGAGTTCGTCAATCCGTTCGCGAGATATGGGAGTTTGAAGTGAAGGAATGGTTCAGAAACCATCAAAATTTTCGCAAGTCCGATACTCGAAACCAATAACTGAAATGGCCTATGGGAAAAGTACTCACACCATTGTAATCGGGCGATTATCTGCTTTCAGATGCAACAGGAATATCTCGAGTTCGCCAGACCGTTCGCGAGATATGGGAGTTTGAAGTAAGGAATGGTTGAGAAACCATCAAAATTTTCGCCGGTCTGATACTCGACACCTATAACTGGAATGGCATAGGGGAAAAGCACACACACCATTGTAATCGGGCGAGTTTCTACTTTCAGATGCAACAGGAATTTCTCGAGTACGTCAATCCGTTCGCGTGATATGGGAGTTTGAAGCTAAGGAATGGTTGAGAAACCATCAAAATTTTCACAAGTCTGATACTCGAAACCAATAACTACTTTTGCCGAGGGCAAAAATACACATACCGTTGTAATCGGGCGACTTTCTACTTTCAGATGCAACACGAATATGTGGAGTTCGTCAATCCGTTCGCGAGATATGGGAGTTTGAAGTGAAGGAATGGTTCAGAAACCATCAAAATTTTCGCAAGTCTGATACTCGAAACCAATAACTGAAATGGCCTATGGGAAAAGTACTCACACCATTGTAATCGGGCGATTATCTGCTTTCAGATGCAATAGGAATTTTTCGAGTTCGTCAATCCGTTCGCGAGATATGGGAGTTTGAAGTTAAGGAATGCTTGAGAAACCATCAAAATTTTCGCAAGTCTGATACTCGAAACCAATAACTACTATGGCCTGGTGCAGAAATACACGTACCGTTGTAATAGGGCGAGTTTCTGCTTTCAGATGCAACAGGAATTTCTCGAGTTCGTCAATCCGTTCGCGAGAGATGGGAGTTTGAAGTTAAGGAATGGTTGGGAAACCTTCAAAATTTTCGCTGGTCTGATACTCGAAACCAATAACTGGAATGGCCTAGGGGAAAAATACACATACCGTTGTAATCTGGCGAGTTTCTGCTTTCAGATGCAACAGGAATTTCTCGAGTACGTCAATCCGTTCGCGAGATATGGGAGTCTGAAGCTAAGGAATGGTTGAGAAACCATCAAAATTTTCGCAAGTCTGATACTCGAAACCAATAACTGAAATGGCCTAGAGGAAAAGTACTCACACCATTGTAATCGGGCGAGTTTCTACTTTCAGATGCAACTGGAATATCTCGAGTTCGTGAATCCGTTCGCGAGATGTGAGAGTTTGAAGTTAAGGAATGGTTGAGAAACCATCAAAATTTTCGCAATTCTGATACTCGAAACCAATAACTGGAATGGCCTAGTGGAAAAGCACACACACCATTGTAATCGGGCGAGTTTCTACTTTCAGATGCAACAGCAATTTCTCGAGTACGTCAATCCGTTCGCGTGATATGGGAGTTTGAAGTTAAGGAATGGTTGAGAAACCATCAAAATTTTCACAAGTCTGATACTCGAAACCAATAACTACTTTTGCCGAGGGCAAAAATACACATACCGTTGTAATCGGGCGACTTTCTGCTTTCAGATGCAACAGGAATTTCTCGAATTCGTCAATCCTTTAGCGAGATATGGGAGTTTGAAGTTAAGGAATGGTTGAGGAACCATCAAAATTTTCGCAAGTCTGATACTCGAAACCAATAACTACTATTGCCTAGGGCAAAAATACACATACCGTTGTAATCGGGCGGCTTTCTACTTTCAGATGCAACAGGAATATCTGGAGTTCGTCAATCCGTTCGCGAGATATGGGAGTTTGAAGTGAAGGAGTGGTTCAGAAACCATCAAAATTTTCGCAAGTCCGATACTCGAAACCAATAACTGAAATGGCCTATGGGAAAAGTACTCACACCATTGTAATCGGGCGATTATCTGCTTTCAGATGCAACAGGAATATCTCGAGTTCGCCAGACCGTTCGCGAGATATGGGAGTTTGAAGTAAGGAATGGTTGAGAAACCATCAAAATTTTCACCGGTCTGATACTCGACACCTATAACTGGAATGGCCTAGGGGAAAAGCACACACACCATTGTAATCGGGCGAGTTTCTACTTTCAGATGCAACAGGAATTTCTCGAGTACGTCAATCCGTTCGCGTGATATGGGAGTTTGAAGCTAAGGAATGGTTGAGAAACCATCAAAATTTTCACAAGTCTGATACTCGAAACCAATAACTACTTTTGCCGAGGGCAAAAATACACATACCGTTGTAATCGGGCGACTTTCTACTTTCAGATGCAACACGAATATGTGGAGTTCGTCAATCCGTTCGCGAGATATGGGAGTTTGAAGTGAAGGAATGGTTCAGAAACCATCAAAATTTTCGCAAGTCTGATACTCGAAACCAATAACTGAAATGGCCTATGGGAAAATTACTCACACCATTGTAATCGGGCGATTATCTGCTTTCAGATGCAATAGGAATTTTTCGAGTTCGTCAATCCGTTCGCGAGATATGGGAGTTTGAAGTTAAGGAATGGTTGAGAAACCATCAAAATTTTCGCAAGTCTGTTACTCGAAACCAATAACTGGAATGGCCTAGGGGTAAAGTACACACACCATTGTAATCGGGCGAGTTTCTGCTTTCAGATGCAACAGGAATTTCTCGAATTCGTCAATCCGTTCGCGTGATATGGGAGTTTGAAGTTAAGGAATGGTTGAGAATCCATCAAAATTTTCGCTGGTCTGATACTCGAAACCTATAACTGGAATGGCCTAGGGGTAAAGTACACACACCATTGTAATCGGGCGAGTTTCTACTTTCAGATGCAACAGGAATTTCTCGAGTTCGTCTATCCTTTCGCGAGATATGGGATTTAGAAGTTAAGGAATGATTGAGAAACCATCAAAATTTTCGCAAGTCTGATACTCGAAGCCAATAACTACAATGGCCTAGGGGAAAAATACACAGACCCTTGTAATCGGGAGAGTATCTGCTTTCAGATGCAACAGGAATTTTTCGAGTTCGTCAATCCGTTCGCGAGATATGGGAGTTTGAAGCTAAGGAATGGTTGAGAAACCATCAAAATTTTCGCAAATTTGATACTCGAAACAAATAACTGGAATGGCCTAGGGGAAAAGTTCACACACCATTGTAATCGGGCGAGTTTCTACTTTCAGATGCAACCGGAATTTCTCGAGTACGTCAATCCGTTCGCGAGATATGGGAGTTAGAAGTTAAGGAATGGTTGAGAAACCATCAAAATTTTCGCAAGTCTGATACTCGAAACCAATAACTGGAATGGCCTAGGGGAAAAGAACACATACCGTTGCCATCGGGCGAGTTTCTACATTCAGATGCAACAGGAATATCTCGAGTTCGTCAATCCGTTCGCGAGATATGGGAGTTCCAAGTTAAGTAATGGTTGAGAAACCGTCAAAATTTTCGCTGGTCTGATACTCGAAACCAATAACTGGAATGGCCTAGGGGAAAAGTACACACACCATTGTAATCGGGCGAGTTTCTACTTTCAGATGCAACAGGAATATCTCGAGTTGGTCATTCCGTTCGCGAGATATGGGGGTTTGAAGTTAAGGAATAGTTGAGAATCCATCAAAATTTTCGCAAGTCTGATACTCGAAACCAATAACTACAATGGCCTAGGGGAAAAGTACACACACCATTGTAATCGGGCGAGTTTCTACTTTCAGATGCAACAGGAATTTCTCGAGTTCGTCAATCCGTTCGCGAGATATGGGAGTTTGGAGTTAAGAGACGGTTGAGAAACCATCAAAATTTTCGCAATTCTGATGCTAGAAATGAATAACTGGAATGGCGTAGGGGAAAAGAACACATACCTTTGCAATCGGGCGAGTTTCTACTCTCAGATGCAACAGGAATTTCTCCAGTTCATAAATCCGTTCGCGAGGTGTGGGAGTTTGAAGTTAAGGAATGGTTGAGAATGCATCAAAATCTTCGCAAGTCTGATACTCGAAACCAATAACTACAAATACCTAGGGCAAAAATACACGTACCATTGTAATCGGGCGAGTTTCTACTTTCAGATGCAACAGGAATTTCTCGAGTTCATCAATCTGTTCGCGAGATATGGGAGTTTGAAGTTAAGTAATGGTTGAGAAACCGTCAAAATTTTCGCTGGTCTGATACTCGAAACCAATAACTGGAATGGCCTAGGGGAAAAGTACACATACCGTTGTAATCGGGCGACTTTCTACTTTCAGATGCAACAGGAATATCTGGATTTCGTCAATCCGTTCGCGAGGTATGGGAGTTTGAAGTGAAGGAATGGTACAGAAACCATCAAAATTTTCGCAAGTCTGATACTCGAAACCAATAACTGAAATGGCCTAGAGGAAAAGTACTCACACCATTGTAATCGGGCGAGTTTCTACTTTCAGATGCAACTGGAATATCTCGAGTTCGTGAATCCGTTCGCGAGATGTGAGAGTTTGAAGTTAAGGAATGGTTGAGAAACCATCTTTATTTACGCAAGTCTGATACTCGAAACCAATAACTACTATTGCCTAGGTCAAAAATACACATACCGTTGTAATCGGGCGACTTTCTGCTTTCAGATGCAACCGGAATTTCCCGAGTTCGTCAATCCGTTCGCGAGATATGGGAGTTTGAAGTTAAGGAATGGTTGAGAAACCATCAAAATTTTCGCAAGTTTGATACTCGAAACCAATAACTGGAATGGCCTAGGGGAAAAGCACACACACCGTTGTAATCGGGCGAGTTTCTGCTCTCAGATGCAACAGGAATTTCTCCAGTTCGTCAATCCGTTCGCGAGATGTGGTAGTTTGAAGTTAAGGAATGGTTGAGAAAGCATCAAAATCTTCGCAAGTCTGATACTCGAAACCAATAACTACAAAGACCTAGGGGAAAAATACACATACCGTAGTAATCGGGCGAGTTTCTACTTTCAGATGCAACAGGAATTTCTCGAGTTCGTCAATCCGTTCGCGAGATATGGGAGTTTGGAGTTAAGAGACGGTTGAGTAACCATTAAAATTTTCGCAATTCTGATGCTAGAAACGAATAACTGGAATGGCCTAGGGGAAAAGAACACATACCGTTGCAATCGGGCGAGTTTCTACATTCAGGTGCAACAGGAATATCTCGAGTTCGTCAATCCGATCGCGAGATATGGGAGTTTGAAGTTAAGGAATGGTTGAGAAACCATCAAAATTTTCGCAAGTTTGATACTCGAAACAAATAACTGGAATGGCCTAGGGGAAAAGCACACACACCGTTGTAATCGGGCGAGTTTCTGCTCTCAGATGCAACAGGAATTTCTCCAGTTCGTCAATCCGTTCGCGAGATGTGGTAGTTTGAAGTTAAGGAATGGTTGAGAAAGCATCAAAATCTTCGCAAGTCTGATACTCGAAACCAATAACTACAAAGACCTAGGGGAAAAATACACATACCGTAGTAATCGGGCGAGTTTCTACTTTCAGATGCAACAGGAATTTCTCGAGTTCATCAATCTGTTCGCGAGATATGGGAGCTTGAAGTTAAGGAATGGTTGAGAAACTATCAAAATGTTCGCAAGTCTGATACTCGAAACCAATAACTGGAATGGCCTAGGGGAAAAGTACTCACACCATTGTAATCGGGCGAGTTTCTACTTTCAGATGCATCTGGAATATATCGAGTTCGTGAATCCGTTCGCGAGATGTGAGAGTTTGAAGTTAAGGAATGGTTGAGAAACCATCAAAATTTTCGCAAGTCTGATACTCGAAACCAATAACTGGAATGGCCTAGGGGAAAAGTACACACACCATTGTAATCGGGCGAGTTTCTACTTTCAGATGCAACAGGAATATCTCGAGTTCGTCAATCCGTTCGCGAGATATGGGAGTTTGAAGTTAAGGAATAGTTGAGAAACCATCTAAATTTTCGCAAGTCTGATACTCGAAACCAATAACTACTATTGCCTAGGGCAAAAATACACATACCGTTGTAATCAGGCGACTTTCTTCTTTCAGATGCAACAGGAATATCTCGAGTTCGTCAATCCGTTCGCGAGATATGGGAGTTTGAAGTTAAAGAATGGTTGAGAAACCATCAAAATTTTCGCAAGTCTGATACTCGAAACCAATAACTACTATTGCCTAGGGCAAAAATACACGTACCATTGTAATCGGGCGAGTTTCTACTTTCTGATGCATCAGGAATTTCTCGAGTTCGTCAATCCGTTCGCGATGTATGGGAGTTTGAAGTTAAGGAATGGTTCAGAAACCATCAAAATTTTCGTAAGTCTGATACACGAAACCTATAACTGGAATGGCCTAGGGGAAAAGCACATACACCATTGTAATCGGGCGTGTTTCTACATTCAGATGCAACAGGAATTTCTCGAGTTCATCAATCCGTTCGCGAGATATGGGAGTTTGAAGTTAAGGAATGGTTGAGAAACCATCAATATGTTCGCAAGTCTGATACTCGAAACCAATAACTGGAATGGCCTAGGGGAAAAGTACTCACACCATTGTAATCGGGCGAGTTTCTACTTTCAGATGCAACTTGAATATCTCGAGTTCGTGAATCCGTTCGCAAGATGTGAGAGTTTGAAGTTAAGGAATGATTGAGAAACCATCAAAATTTTCGCAAGTCTGATACTCGAAACCAATAACTACAATGGCCTGGGGGAAAAATACACAGACCGTTGTAATCGGGCGAGTTTCTACTTTCAGATGCAACAGGAATTTCTCGAGTTCGTCAATCCGTTCGCGAGGTGTGGGAGTTTGAAGTTAAGGAATGGTTGAGAAACGATCTTTATTTTTGCAAGTCTGATCCTCGAAACCAATAACTACAATGGCCTACGGGAAAAGTACACAGACCGTTGTAATCGGGCGAGTATCTGCTTTCAGATGCAACAGGAATTTTTCGAGTTCGTCAATCCGTTCGCGAGGTATGGGAGTTTGAAGTTAAGGAATGGTTGAGAAACCATCAAAATTTTCGCAAGTTTGATACTCGAAACCAATAACTGGAATGGCCTAGGGGAAAAGCACACACACCGTTGTAATCGGGCGAGTTTCTACTCTCAGATGCAACAGGAATTTCTCCAGTTCGTCAATCCGTTCGCGAGGTGTGGGAGTTTGAAGTTAAGGAATGGTTGAGAAACGATCTTTATTTTTGCAAGTCTGATCCTCGAAACCAATAACTACAATGGCCTAGGGGAAAAGTACACATACCGTAGTAATCGGGCGAGTTTCTACTTTCAGATGCAACAGGAATTTCTCGAGTTCGTCAATCCGTTCGCGAGATATGGGTGTTTGGAGTTAAGAGACGGTTGAGAAACCATTAAAATTTTCGCAATTCTGATGCTAGAAACGAATAACTGGAATGGCCTAGGGGAAAAGAACACATACCGTTGCAATCGGGCGAGTTTCTACATTCAGGTGCAACAGGAATATCTCGAGTTCGTCAATCCGATCGCGAGATATGGGAGTTCGAAGCTAAGTAATGGTTGAGAAACCGTCAAAATTTTCGCTGGTCTGATACTCGAAACCTATAACTGGAATGGCCTAGGGGAAAAGCACACACACCATTGTAATCGGGCGAGTTTCTACTTTCAGATGCAACAGGAGCTTCTCGAGTACGTCAATCCGTTCGCGAGATATGGGAGTTTGAAGCTAAGGAATGGTTGAGAAACCATCAAAATTTTCTCAAGTCTTATACTCGAAACCAATAACTACTATTGCCAAGGGCAAAAGCACACATACCGTTGTAATCGGGCGACTTGCTGCTTACAGATTCAACAGGAATTTCTCGAATTCGTCAATCCGTTCGGGAGATATGGGAGTTTGAAGTTAAGGAATGGTTGAGGAACCATCAAAATTTTCGCAAGTCTGATACTCGAAACCAATAACTACTATTGCCTAGGGCAAAAATACACATACCGTTGTAATCGGCCGACTTTCTACTTTCAGATGCAACAGGAATTTCTCGAGTTCTTCTCTCCGTTCGCGAGATATGGGAGTTAGAAGTTAAGGAATGATTGAGAAACCATCAAAAGGTTCGCAAGTCTGATACTCCAAACCAATAACTACAAAGGCATAGGGGAAAAATGCACATACCTTTGTAATCGGGCGAGTTTCCACTTTCAGATGCAACAGGAATTTCTCGGGTTCGTCATTCCGTTCGCGAGATATGGGAGTTTGAAGTTAAGGAATGCTTGAGAAACCATCAAAATTTTCGCAAGTCTGATACTCGAAACCAATAAATGGTATGGCCTAGGGGAAAGGTACACACACCATTGTAATCGTGCGAGTTTCTACTCTCAGTTGCAACTGGAATTTCTCGAGTTCGTCAATCCGTTCGCGAGATATGGGAGTTTGAAGTTAAGGAATGGTTGAGAGACCATCAAAATTTTCGCAAGTCAGATTCTCGAAACCAGTAACTACAATGGCCTAGGGGAAAAATACAGATACCGTTGTAATCGGGCTAGTTTCTGCTTTCAGATGCAACAGGAATTTTTCGAGTTCGTCAATCCGTTCGCGAGGTATGGGAGTTTGAAGTTAAGGAATGGTTGAGAAACCATCAAAATTTTCGCAAGTTTGATACTCGAAACCAATAACTGGAATGGCCTAGTGGAAAAATACAGATACCGTTGTAATCGGGCGAGTTTCTGCTTTCAGACGCAACAGGAATTTTTCGAGTTCGTCAATCCGTTCGCGAGGTATGGGAGTTTGAAGTTAAGGAATGGTTGAGAAACCATCAAAATTTTCGCAAGTCAGATTCTCGAAACCAGTAACTACAATGGCCTAGGGGAAAAATACAGATACCGTTGTAATCGGGTGAGTTTCTACTTTCAGTTGCAGCAGGGATTTCTCGATTTCCTCAATCCGTTCGCGAGATATAGGAGTTTGAAGTTAAGGAATGGTTGAGAAACCATCAAAATTTTCACAAATCAGATACTCTAGACCAATAACTCGAATGGCCTAGGGGAAAGCTAACACACCATTGCAAGCGGGCGGGTTTCTGCTTTCAGATGCAACAAGGATTTCTCGAGTTCGTCAATCCGTTCGCGAGATATGGGAGTTTGAAGTTAAGGAATGGTTGAGAAACCATCAAAATTTTCGCAAGTCTGATACTTGAAACCAATAACTACAATGGCCTAGGGAAAAAATACACATACCGTTGTAATCGGCGAGTTTCTGTTATCAGATGCAATAGGAATTTCTCGAGTTCGTCAATCCGTTTGCGAGATATGGGAATTTGAAGTTAAGGAATGGTTGAGAAACCATCAAAATTTTCGCAAGTCTGATACTTGAAACAAATAACTACAATGGCCTAGGGGAAAAATACACCTACCGTTGTAATCGGGTGAGTTTCTACTTTCAGTTGCAGCAGGGATTTCTCGATTTCCTCAATCCGTCCGCGAGATATAGGAGTTTGAAGTTAAGGAATGGTTGAGAAACCATCAAAATTTTCGCAAATCTGATACTCTAAACCAATAACTCGAATGGCCTAGGGGAAAGCTAACACACCATTGCAAGCGGGCGAGTTTCTACTTTCAGATGCAACAAGGATTTCTCGAGTTCGTCAATCCGTTCGCAAGATATGGGAGTTTGAAGTTAAGGAATGGTTGAGAGACCATCAAAATTTTCGCAAGTCAGATTCTCGAAACCAGTAACTACAATGGCCTAGGGGAAAATTACAGATACCGTTGTAATCGGGCGAGTTTCTACTTTCAGCTGCAACAGGAATTTCTCGAGTTCGTCAATCCGCTCGCGAGATGTGGGCGTACAAATTTAAGGAATGGTTGAGAAACCATCAAAATTTTCGCAAGTCTGACACTCGAGACCAATAACTACAATGACCTAGGGGAAAATTATACATACCGTTGCAATCGGGCTAGTTGCTGCTTTCAGATGCAACAGGAATCTCTCTAGGCCGTCAATAGGATCGCGAGATATGGGAATTTGAAGTTAAGGAATGGTTGAGAGACCATCAAAATTTTCGCAAGTCAGATTCTCGAAACCAGTAACTACAATGGCCTAGGGGAAAAATACAGATACCGTTGTAATCGGGCGAGTTTCTGCTTTCAGATGCAACAGAAATTTCTCGAGGTCGTCAATACGTTCGCGAGATATGGGAGTTCGAAGTTAAGGAATGGTTGAGAGACCATCAAAATTTTCGCAAGTCAGATTCTCGAAACCATTAACTACAATGGCCTAGGGGAAAAATACAGATACCGTTGTAATCGGGCGAGTTTCTGCTTTCAGATGCAACAGGAATTTCTCGAGGTCGTCAATACGTTCGCGAGATATGGGAGTTCGAAGTTAAGGAATGGTTGAGAAACCATCAAAATTTTCGCAAGTCTGATACTCGAAACCAGTAACTACAATGGCCTAGGGGAAAATTACACATACCGTTGTAATCGGGCGAGTTTCTGCATTCAGATGCAACAGGAATTTCTCGAGTTCGTCAATCCGTTTGCGAGATATGGGAGTTTGAATTTAAGGAATGGTTGAGAAGCCATCAAAATTTTCGCAAATCTGATACTTGAAACCAGTAACTACAATGGCCTAGGGCGAAAATACACATACCGTTGTAATCGGCGAGTTTCTGTTATCAGATGCAATAGGAATTTCTCGAGTTCGTCAATCCGTTTGCGAGATATGGGAATTTGAAGTTAAGGAAAGGTTGAGAAACCATCAAAATTTTCGCAAGTCTGATACTTGAAACAAATAACTACAATGGCCTAGAGGAAAAATACACCTACCGTTGTAATCGGGTGAGTTTCTACTTTCAGATTCAGCAGGGATTTCTAGATTTCCTCAATCCGTTCGCGAGATATAGGAGTTTGAAGTTAAGGAATGGTTGAGAAACCATCAAAATTTTCGCAAATCTGATACTCTAAACCAATAACTCGAATGGCCTAGGGGAAAATTACACATACCGTTGTAATCGGGCGAGTGTCTGCTTTCAGGTGCAACAGGAATTTCTCGAGTTCGTCAATCCGTTCGCGAGATATGGGAGTTTGAAGTTAAGGAATGGTTGAGAAACCATCAAAATTTTCGCAAGTCTGATACTCGAAACCAATAACTACAATGGCCTAGGGGAAAAATACACATACCCTTGTAATCGGGCGAGTTTCTGCTTTCAGATGCAACAGGAATTTCTCCGGTTCGTCAGTCCGTTCGCGAGATATGGGACTTTGAAGTTAAGGAATTGTTGAGAAACTATCAAAATTTTCGGAAGTCTGATACACGATACCAGTAACTACAATGGCCTAGGGGAAAAATACACACACCGTTGTAATCGGGCGAGCTTCTTCTTTCAGATGCAATAGGAATTTTTCGAGTTCGTCAATCGGATCGTGAGATATAGGAGTTTGAAGTGAAGGAATGGTTGAGAAACCATCAAAATATTCCCAAGTCTGACACTCGAAACCAATAACTACAATGACCTAAGGAAAAAGTACACATACCATTGTAATCGGGCGAGTTTCTGCTTTTAGATGCAATAGGAATGTCTCGAGTTCGTCAATCCGTTCGCGAGATATGGGAGTTTGATGTTGAGGAATAGTTGAGAATCCATCAAAATTTTCGCAAGTCTGATACTCGAAACCAATAACTACAATGGCCTATGGGGAAAATATACAAAGCGTTGTAATCGGGAGAGTGTCTACTTTCAGATGCATCAGAAATTTTTCGGATTCGTCAATCCGTTCGCGAGATATGGGAGTTTCAAGTTAAGGAATGCTTGAGAAACCATCAAAATTTTCGCAAATCTGATACTTGAAACCAATAACTACAATGGCTTAGGGAAAAAATACACATACCGTTGTAATCGGCGAGTTTCTGTTATCAGATGCAATAGGAATTTCTCGAGTTCGTCAATCCGTTTGCGAGATATGGGTATTTGAAGTTAAGGAATGGTTGAGAAACCATCAAAATTTTCGCAAGTCTGATACTTGAAACAAATAACTACAATGGCCCAGGGGAAAAATACACATACCGTTGTAATCGGGTGAGTTTCTACTTTCAGTTGCAGCAGGGATTTCTCGATTTTCTCAATCCGTTTGCGAGATATAGGAGTTTGAAGTTAAGGAATGGTTGAGAAACCATCAAAATTTTCGCAAATCTGATACTCTAAACAAGTAACTCGAATGGCCTAGGGGAAAGCTAACACACCATTGCAAGCGGGCGAGTTTCTACTTTCAGATGCAACAAGTATTTCTCGAGTTCGTCAATCCGTTCGCGAGATATGGGAGTTTGAAGTTAAGGAATGGTTGAGAAACCATCAAAATTTTCGCAAGTCTGATACTTGACACCAATAACTACAATGGCCTAGGGAAAAAATACACATACCGTTGTAATCGGCGAGTTTCTGTTATCAGATGCAATAGGAATTTCTCGAGTTCGTCAATCCGTTTGCGAGATATGGGAATTTGAAGTTAAGGAATGGTTGAGAAACCATCAAAATTTTCGCAAGTCTGATACTTGAAACAAATAACTACAATGGCCTAGGGGAAAAGTACACCTACCGTTGTAATCGGGTGAGTTTCTACTTTCAATTGCAGCAGGAATTTCTCGATTTCCCCAATCCGCTCGCGAGATATAGGAGTTTGAAGTTAAGGAATGGTTGAGAAACCATCAAAATTTTCGCAAATCTGATACTCTAAACCAATAACTCGAATGGCCTAGGGGAAAGCTAACACACCATTGCAAGCGGGCGAGTTTCTACTTTCAGATGCAACAAGGATTTCTCGAGTTCGTCAATCCGTTCGCGAGATATGGGAGTTTGAAGTTAAGGAATGGTTGAGAAACCATCAAAATTTTCGCAAGTCTGATACTCGAAACCAATAACTACAATGGCCTAGGGGAAAAATACACATACCGTTGTAATCGGGTGAGTTTCTGCTTTAAGATGCAACAGGAATTTCTCGAGTTCGTCAATCCGTTCGCGAGATTTGGGCGTTCGAATTTAAGGAATGGTTGAGAAACCATCAAAATTTTCGCAAGTCTGATACACGAAACCAATAACTACAATGGCCTAGGGGATAAATACACATACCGTTGTAATCGGGCGAGTTTCTACTTTCAGATGCAACTGGAATTTCTCGTTTTCCTGAATCAGTTCCCGAGATGTAGGAATTTGAAGTGAAGGAATGGTTGAGAAACCATCAAAATTTTCGCAAGTCTGACACTCGAAACCAATAACTACAATGACCTAGGGGAAAAATACACATACCGTTGCAATCGGGCTAGTTTCTGCTTTCAGATGCAACAGGAATCTCTCGAGGCCGTCAATACGATCGCGAGATATGGGAGTTTGAAGTTAGGGAATGGTTGAGAAACAATCAAAATTTTCGGAAGTCTGATACTCGAAACCAGTAACTACAATGGACTAGGTGAAAAATACACATTCCGTTGTAATCGGGCGAGTTTCTACTTTCAGATGCAACTGGAATTTCTCGAGATCGTCAATCCGTTCGCGAGATATGGGAGTTTGAAGTTAAGGAATGGTTGGGAGACCATCAAAATTTTCGCAAGTCAGATTCTCAAAACCAGTAACTACAATGGCCTAGGGGAAAATTACAGATACCGTTGTAATCGGGCGAGTTTCTGCTTTCAGCTGCAACAGGAATTTCTCGAGTTCGTCAATCCGTTCGCGAGATGTGGGCGTTCGAATTTAAGGAATGGTTGAGAAACCATCAAAATTTTCGCAAGTCTGACACTCGAAACCAATAACTACAATGACCTAGGGGAAAATTATACATACCGTTGCAATCGGGCTAGTTGCTGCTTTCAGATGCAACAGGAATCTCTCGAGGCCGTCAATACGATCGCGAGATATGGGAGTTTGAAGTTAAGGAATGGTTGAGAGACCATCAAAATTTTCGCAAGTCAGATTCTCGAAACCAGTAACTACAATGGCCTAGGGGAAAAATACAGATACCGTTGTAATCGGGCGAGTTTCTGCTTTCAGATGCAACAGGAATTTCTCGAGGTCGTCAATACGTTCGCGAGATATGGGAGTTCGAAGTTAAGGAATGGTTGAGAGACCATCAAAATTTTCGCAAGTCAGATTCTCGAAACCAGTAACTACAATGGCCTAGGGGAAAAATACAGATACCGTTGTAATCGGGCGAGTTTCTGCTTTCAGATGCAACAGGAATTTCTCGAGGTCGTCAATACGTTCGCGAGATATGGGAGTTCGAAGTTAAGGAATGGTTGAGAAACCATCAAAATTTTCGCAAGTCTGATACTCGAAACCAGTAACTACAATGGCCTAGGGGAAAATTACACATACCGTTGTAATCGGGCGAGTTCCTGCATTCAGATGCAACAGGAATTTCTCGAGTTCGTCAATCCGTTTGCGAGATATGGGAGTTTGAATTTAAGGAATGGTTGAGAAGCCATCAAAATTTTCGCAAATCTGATACTTGAAACCAATAACTACAATGGCCTAGGGCGAAAATACACATACCGTTGTAATCGGCGAGTTTCTGTTATCAGATGCAATAGGAATTTCTCGAGTTCGTCAATCCGTTTGCGAGATATGGGAATTTGAAGTTAAGGAAAGGTTGAGAAACCATCAAAATTTTCGCAAGTCTGATACTTGAAACAAATAACTACAATGGCCTAGAGGAAAAATACACCTACCGTTGTAATCGGGTGAGTTTCTACTTTCAGATTCAGCAGGGATTTCTCGATTTCCTCAATCCGTTCGCGAGATATAGGAGTTTGAAGTTAAGGAATGGTTGAGAAACCATCAAAATTTTCGCAAATCTGATACTCTAAACCAATAACTCGAATGGCCTAGGGGAAAAGTACACAAACAAATGTATTCGGGCGACTTGTTGCTTTCAGATGCAACAGGAATTTCTCGAGTTCGTCAATCCGTTCGCGAGATATGGGAGTTTGAAGTTAAGGAATGGTTGAGAAACCATCAAAATTTTCGCAAGTCTGATACTGGAAACCAATAACTACAATGGCCTAGGGGAAAAATACACATACCGTTGTAATCGGGCGAGTTTCTGCTTTCAGATGCAACAGGAATTTCTCCGGTTCGTCAGTCCGTTCGCGAGATATGGGACTTTGAAGTTAAGGAATTGTTGAGAAACTATCAAAATTTTCGGAAGTCTGATACACGATACCAGTAACTACAATGGCCTAGGGGAAAAATACGCATACCGTTGTAATCGGGTGAGTTTCTGTTTCCAGATGCAACAGGAATTTCTCGAGTTCGTCAATCCGTTCGCGAGATATGGAAGTTTGAAGTTAAGGAATGGTTGAGAAACCATCAAAATTTTCGCAAGTCTGATACTCGAAACCAATGTCTGGAATGGCCTAGGGGAAAAGTACACAAACAAATGTATTCGGGCGACTTGTTGCTTTCAGATGCAACAGGAATTTCTCGAGTTCGTCAATGCGTTCGCGAGGTATGGGAGTTTGAAGTGAAGGAATGGTTGAGAAACCATCAATATTTCGTAAGTCTGATACTCGAAACCAATAACTGGAATGGCCTCGGGGAAAAGCACACACACCATTGTAATCGGGCGAGTTTCTACTTTCAGATGCGTCAGGAATTTCTCAAGTTCGTCAATCCGTTCGCGAAATATCGGAGTTTGGATTTAAGTGATGGTTGAGAAACCATCACAATTTTCGCATGTCTGATTCTCGAAACCAATAACTGGAATGGCCTCGGGGAAAAGAACACACACCATTGTAATCGGGCAAGTTTCTACTTTCAGATGCAACAGGTATTTCTGGACTTCGTCAATGCGTTCGCGAGATATGGGAGTTTGAAGTTAAGGAATGGTTGAGAAACCATCAATGTTTTCGCAAGTCTGATACTCGAAACCAATAACTACTCTGGTCTAGAGCAAAAATACACATACCGTTGTAATCGGGCGAGTTTCTGCATTCAAATGCAATAGGAAATTCTCGAGTTCGTCAATCCGTTCGCGAGATATGGAAGTTTGAAGTTAAGGAATGCTTGAGAAACCATCAAAATTTTCGCTAGTCTGATACTCGAAACCAATAACTGGAATGGCCTAGGGGAAATGTACACACACCATTGTAATCGGGCGAGTTTCTACTTTCAGATGCAACAGGAATTTCTCCAGTTCGTCAATCCGTTCGCGAGATATGGGAGTTTGAAGTTAAGGAATGTTTGAGAAACCATCAAAATTTTCGCAAGTCTGATACTCGAAACCAGTAACAACTATGGCCTAGGGCAAAAATACACATACCGTTGTAATCGGGCGAGTTTCTACTTTCAGATGCAACAGGAATTTCTCGAGTTCGTCAATCCGTTCGCGAGACATGGGAGTTTGAAGTTAAGGAATGGTTGAGAAAGCATCAAAATTTTCGCAAGTCTGATACTCGAAACCAATAACTGTAATGGCTTAGGGGAAAACTAGACACACCATTGTAATCGGGCGAGTTTCAACTTTCAGATGCAACAGGAATTTCTGAAGTTCGTCAATCCGTTCGCGAGATATGGGAGAATATTTATAATTTCTATTATATATCATTTGATCTATAGTTAAATTTGACACTAATACTCTAAATACATATTTAATATATTTTTTAATCTCTTTAGCCTCCAGAAGAATTTTATTTATACTATTTACTATATATAATAATTTACACAGAATTGAAAATAAATCTAATTATTTATTTATAATAATAATTTTTTTTTTCACTTATCTTAAAAATTGGGATGTACTCTTTAAATGTTCGATTCATTTCTTTAATTTATTCATTAAATTGAATTAATCTATTCTTTATAATAACTTTAATAAAATTAATCCCTATAATTATTATAGAACTCGTATTAAAATTTAATAATGAAATTTATTTTATTTGCCTAATTAATGTAATTATTGTCCCTATCATTTGCTTAAATAAAAAATCAATCAAAATAATTATAGGATATTCATCTGTTATACAAACATCTATTATAGTTATTTTATTAATAATTAACAAAGATACATTTTTAACATATTTCATTTTATATTCAATAATTTCTTCAAATTTAATTTTTATATTTAAAATAATAAAGATTAATTCTTCTTCCTAATTTAATATATTAACCTCTAATAAAAGAAAAATTATTTTATACTCAATAATTATTATGTACACAAATTTCCCACGTATAGCACTCTTTATACTGAAATGAATCGTCCTAGAAACATTAATAAATTCAAGAATAAAATTTATACTTTTAATAATTGTATATCTTTTTATAAGATTAATTACATCATGAAATTATTTAAATATATCCTTCTTATATTTTTTCCCTTCAATTAAATAAATATATATAACTAAATTAACCTTAATTTTCTAAACTATTATCTATTTATAACTTTTTTAATATTTATATTTATATTTATGATCTACTGGTTATATTAATTTTTAGCATAATTAATATATGTATTCCACAAATCACAAAAATTTTGGGATATTATATTTCATATCAGCTATATAATCTGGTATAATTGGTTCTTCTTTAAGGATACTAATTCGAAGAGAATTAAATAGGCCAGGAACATGAATTAATATCGACCAAATTTATAACTCAATTGTAACATCACATGCTTTTGTAATAATTTTTTTTATAGTTTTACCATTTATAATCGGAGGATTCGGAAACTGAATAATTCCCTTAATAATTGGATCCCCTGATACAGCATTTCCCCGAATAAATAATATAAGATTGTGACTAATCACCCCTTCATTATTACTTTTAATTCTTACAACACTATTATTCCCAGGCTCGGGAACTGGATGAACAATCTACCCTCCTTTGTCATCAAATCTTTATCACCCATCTTCATCTATAGACTTAACAATTATTTCTTTGCATATTGCAGGTATCTCTTCAATTATAGGATCAATTAATTTTATTGTTACAATTCTTAAAATAAAAAATAATGCTTTAAAATTCGATCAAATATCCTTATTTGCTTGGTCAGTATTAATTACTACAATTTTGCTTCTTCTCTCACTACCTGTATTAGCCGGAGCTATTACTATGTTATTAACAGACCGAAATTTAAATACTTCCTTCTTTGATCCTACTGGGGGAGGGGACCCAATTTTATTTCAACATTTATTTTGATTTTTTGAGCATCCTGAAGTCTATATTTTAATTTTACCCGGGTTTGGATTAATCTCCCATATCATTTTCAATGAAAGAGGGAAAAAGGAAACTTTTGGGAACCTAGGGATAGTTTATGCAATACTCGGAATTGGATTTCTAGGATTTATTGTGTGAGCACATCACATATTCACAGTAGGCTTAGATGTAGACACATGAGCTTATTTCACTTCGGCAACTATAATCATTGCAATTCCCACAGGAATCAAAGTATTTAGATGACTAGCTACGTACTACGGGTCAAAACTTAATATTAATCCTTCTATTATTTGATAATTTGGCTTTATTTTTTTATTTACAATAGGAGGATTAACAGGAATTATATTATCAAACTCATCTATTGATATTATACTACATGATACATACTACGTTGTCTCTCATTTCCACTATGTACTGTCAATAGGAGCAGTATTTTCTATTATTGCTTCATTAATTCATTGATTCCCTTTATTCACAGGATTTACCCTAAATCAATTTTATCTTAAAACTCAATTTTATATAATATTTATTGGGGTAAATATAACTTTTTTCCATCAGCATTTTTTAGGAATGATAGGAATACCTCGACGTTATTCAGATTACCCGGATTCCTACTACTGTGAAAATTTATTATCATCTATTGGCTCAATAATTTCATTCAAAAGAATAATTTTACTCTTGTTTATTATATTGGAGAGATTTATAACTAAACGTCTAGCTATATTTAAATTTAATCAATCATCACTAGAATGACCCCAAAACTTTTCCCCAAAAGACCACTCATTCCTCTCTATTCCTCTAATTATTAAAAACAAATCTTAATATGGCAGATTAGTGCATGAATTTAAGATTCATTTATAAAATTTAATATTTTTATTAAAAATGTCCCATTGAAAAATAATTAATTTCCAAGACCCCAATTCGCCATATGCCGATAATTTAAATCTTTTTCACAACTTCACAATAATTATAATAATTATAATCTCTTCATTAACTCTAATAATTATATTAGATATTTTTACTAATAAATTTATCAATCGATTTTTACTTAAAAATCATCATATTGAAATTGTATGAACTTTACTCCCAATAATAATTTTAGGAGTAATTGCACTTCCTTCTTTAAAAACCCTATATTTTATTGATGAACTATGAATACCCGTATACTTAACAATCAAATCAATTGGGCACCAATGATATTGATCCTATGAATACCCAGAATTTAATAATTTAAATTTTGACTCCTATATAGATAAAGATTTAAATAATATTTACATTTTTCGTCTCCTAGACGTAGATAATCGAATAATTATTCCATCTAATACACTAATTCGAATATTAACAACATCAAACGACGTAATTCACTCTTGAACTGTTCCGTCTTTAGGCTTAAAAATAGACTCAGTACCAGGGCGAGTTAACCAAATAAATTTAATTACTAATCGACCTGGAGTATTTTCGGACAATGTTCTGAAATCTGCGGAGCTAATCACAGATTTATGCCAATTGTTGTGGAAAGAACTAATTATTCAAACTTTATTAATTGAATTAGCAACCAATATTAAATTTTAACCTACTCATATAATATTTAATTAAATCAAATCATTAGGTGTCTGACAAAAGAATTGATTTTTTAAATCAAATTATAGTAATAAATTACTTCACTTTTCATTTTAAAACTTTAAGAATCATCTCTTTACATCGAAGCTCGATCAAAATTAATTTCTATAAGTTCTTAATCATTTGTAATGCATCAATAAGGTGAACATTGTTCGATTAATATTGGGAACATGCATGAATGTTAGTAAAACTCGCGGAAATGAATAAACATTCACCGAAACTATTCGCCTTCGCAGATTTTGCAATATCTTGATGTTTATTTATCATAATTATTAACAATTGTCGTAGTACCATAGTTTAAATAATTATTAACCATGCCTTAGTATAAATAAAGGCTTAAAATATCATTTCATCGAAATATTCATTGCTCGCGATGGAAGTTTTCGTTGAGATCAAACTGACATTCTCAAGGTTACACGTATCGATGATCGATTCACAAGCGTTCATCGCTATGATTGTTGTATCTAGAAAAGCGATTAATTGAATTTCAGCGCTTTTAAATAAAAAATGCAACTACTACGCGTATTGTGTAAATTATAAGAATTAAGCAAATGTTAAATTGATGTATTTAATAAACAATTGTTACTTTCCCTGCTATAAAACTTTACGAAACACGTTTTACTTTGAATCTCGATCCAAATTAATTTCGGTGAGGTACTTAATCATTTTCAATGCATAAATAGGATGCACATTGTTCGATTAATATTGGGAACATACATAAATGTTAGTAACAATGGCGGAAATGAACAAACATTCACTGAATCCGTTCGCCTTCGCAGACTTCGCAATATCTTGACATTTATTTATCATAATTATTAACAACCGTCGTTGGACCGTAGATTGAACATTTTTTGACAATGTTTCGGTATAAAAAGCCATCAATTCCTTGAAATATTTGGTTAGATCGAACAAATACGATCGAAGAAGCCGTGGGATAAAATAAATGAATATTTCGCTACATATCGGAATTACAGTTTGTATGTATGCAAATATATTCTGAACCCGCAATTACAAATCCCTGTAACGTGGTAATTACATGGGTTGCCATCTATTGGAGAAAGGGTTAAACTACACTTAAGGGGTGAAAACACCTGGCGGAGGAACGCTCAAGTTTGTCGAGGAATTGTTCTAATTTCCACAAATAGATGGCGCGACAAGTACAATTTACCGACATTAGAGATAAGTATTTCCATTTGTATGATGTTCCCTACCGTGCGATAAAATAAATAAATACTTTTGTACAAACTTTTGTATGTTTCATCTTTCGAATAAATGTAAAATTAAACATTCCACGGTAAATTTTATTCTTGAATTTATTAATGTTTCTAGGACGATTTATTTCAGTATAAAGAGTGCTATAGTTGGGAAATTTGTGTACATAATAATTATTGAGTATAAAATAATTTTTCTTCTATTAGAGGTTAATATATTAAATAAGGAAGAAGAGTTAATCTTTATTATCTTAAATATAAAAATTAAAATTAAAGAAATTATTGAATATAAAATGAAATATGTTAAAAATGTATTTTTGTTAATTATTAATAAAATAACTATAATAGATGTTTGTATAACAGATGAATATCCTATAATTATTATGATTGATTTTTTTGTTTAAGCAAATGATAGGGGCAATAATTACATTAATTAGGCAAATAAAATAAATTTCATTATTAAATTTTAATACGAGTTCTATAATAATTATAGGGATTAATTTTACTAAAGTTATTATAAAGAATAGATTAAATCAATTTAATGAATAAATTAAAGAAATGAATCGAACATTTAAAGAGTACATCCCAATTTTTAAGATAAGCGAAAAAAAAAATTATTATAAATAAATAATTAGATTTATTTCCGATTCTGTGTAAATTATTATATACAGTAATTAATATAAATAAAATTCTTCTAGAGGCTAAAGAGATTAAAAAATATATTGAATATGTATTTAGAGTATTAGTGTCTAACTTAACTATAGATCAAATGATTTATAATAGAAATTATAAATATTGTAATCATTTAATCGAAACGGCGAAACGGAGAAACGGAGAAACGATGAAACGAAGGAAGAAACGGACAAACGAAGAAAGAAACGGAGAAACGAAGAAAGAAACGAAGAAACGAAGAAATAAACGGAGAAACGAACAAGGAAACGGAGAAACGAAGAAATAAATGGAGTAACGAAGAAAGAAACGGAGAAACGAAGAAAGAACCGGAGTAACGAAGAAAGAAACGGAAAATAGAGAAATAAATGGAGAAACGAAGAAATAAATGGAGAAACGAAGAAATAAATGGAGAAACGAACAAAGAAACGGAGAAACGAAGAAAGAAACGGAGAAACGGAGAAATAAATAGTGCAACGAAGAAATAAACGGAGAAACGAAGAAAGAAACGGAGAAACGAACAAAGAAACGGAGAAACGAAGAAAGAAACGGAGAAACGAAGAAAGAAACGGAGAAACGAACAAAGAAACGGAGAAACGAAGAAATAAACGGAGAAACGAACAAAGAAACGGAGAAACGAAGAAAGAAACGGAGAAACGAAGAAATAAACGGAGAAACGAACAAAGAAACGGAGAAATAAATGGAGAAACGAAGAAACAAACCGAGAAACGAACAAAGAAACGGAGAAACGAACAGAGAAACGGAGAAACGAACAAAAAAACGGAGAAACGGAGAAATAAATGGAGAAACGAAGAAATAAACGGAGAAACGAAGAAAGAAACGGTGAAACGAAGAAAGTAAAGGAGGAACGAAGAAAGAAACGGGGGAACGGAGAAATAAATGGAGAAACGTAGAAAGAAACGGAGATACGAACAAAGGAACGGAGAAACGAACAAAGAAACGGAGAAACGAAGAAAGAAACGGAGGAACGGAGAAATGAATGGAGAAACGAAGACATAAACGGAGAAACAAAGAAAGAAACGGAGAAACGAAGAAAGAAACGGAGAAACGAAGAAAGAAACGGAGAAACGAAGCAAGAAACGGAGAAACGAAGAAAGAAACGGGGGAACGGAGAAATAAATGGAGAAACGTAGAAAGAAACCGAGATACGAACAAAGGAACGGAGAAACGAACAAAGACACGGAGAAACGAAGAAAGAAACGGAGGAACGGAGAAATAAATGGAGAAACGAAGAAATAAACGGAGAAACGAAGAAAGAAACGGATAAACGAAGAAAGAAACGGAGAAACGAAGAAAGAAACGGAGAAACGAAGAAAGAAACGGAGAAATAAATGGAGAAACGAAGAAATAAACCGAGAAACGGAAAAAGAAACGGAGAAACGAACAAAGAAACGGAGAAACGAAGAAAGAAACGGAGAAACGGAGAAATAAATGGAGAAACGAAGAAATAAACCGACAAACGAAGAAACAAACGGAGAAACGAAGAAAGAAACGGAGAAACGAAGAAATAAACGGAGAAACGAAGAAAGAAACGAAGAAACGTAGAAAGAAACGGAGAAACGCACAAAGAAAAGGAGAAACGAAGAAAGAAACGAAGAAACGAACAAAGAAACGGAGAAACGAAGAAAGAAACGGAGAAACGAAGAAAGAAGCGGAGTAACGAAGAAAGAAACGAAGAAACAAAGAAAGAAACGGAGAAATAAATAGAGAAACGAAGAAACAAACCGAGAAACGAACAAAGAAACGGAGAAACGAACAGAGAAACGGAGAAACCAACAAAGAAACGGAGAAACGAACAAAAAAACGGAGAAACGGAGAAATAAATGGAGAAACGAAGAAATAAACGGAGAAACGAAGAAAGAAACGGTGAAACGAAGAAAGAAAAGGAGAAACGAAGAAAGAAACGGTGAAACGATGAAAGAAAAGGAGAAACGAACAAAGAAACGGAGAAACGAACAAAGAAACGGAAAAACGAACAAAGAAACGGAGAAACGAAGAATGAAACGGAGAAACGAAGAAATAAACGGAGAAATGAAGAAGGAAACGGAGAAACAAAGAAAGGAACGGAGAAACGAAGAAAGAAACGGAGAAACGAAGAAAGAAACGGAGTAACGAAGAAAGAAATGAAGAAACGAAGAAAGAAACGGAGAAATAAATGGAGAAACGAAGAAATAAACCGAGAAACGAACAAAGAAACGGAGAAACGAACAAAGTAACGGAGAAACGAACAAAGGAACGGAGAAACGAACAAAGAAACGGAGAAACGAACAAAGAAACGGAGAAACGAAGAAAGAAACGGAGAAACGGAGAAATAAATGGAGAAACGAAGAAATAAACCGACAAACGAAGAAACAAACGGAGAAACGAAGAAAGAAACGGAGAAACGAAGAAATAAACGGAGAAACGAAGAAAGAAACGAAGAAACGTAGAAAGAAACGGAGAAACGCACAAAGAAAAGGAGAAACGAAGAAACAAACGAAGAAACGAACAAAGAAACGGAGAAACGAAGAAAGAAACGGAGAAACGAAGAAAGAAGCGGAGTAACGAAGAAAGAAACGAAGAAACAAAGAAAGAAACGGAGAAATAAATAGAGAAACGAAGAAACAAACCGAGAAACGAACAAAGAAACGGAGAAACGAACAGAGAAACGGAGAAACCAACAAAGAAACGGAGAAACGAACAAAAAAACGGAGAAACGGAGAAATAAATGGAGAAACGAAGAAATAAACGGAGAAACGAAGAAAGAAACGGTGAAACGAAGAAAGAAAAGGAGAAACGAAGAAAGAAACGGTGAAACGAAGAAAGAAAAGGAGAAACGAACAAAGAAACGGAGAAACGAACAAAGAAACGGAGAAACGAACAAAGAAACGGAGAAACGGAGATATAAATGGAGAAACGAAGAAATAATCGTATAAACGAAGAAAGAAACGGAGAAACGAGGAAAGAAACGGAGAAACGAAGAAAGAAACGGAGAAACGAAGAAAGAAACGGAGAAACGAAGAAAGAAACGGGGAAACGAACAAAGAAACGTAGAAATGAAGAAAGAAACGGAGTAACGGAGAAATAAATGGAGACACGAAGAAGTAAACGGAGAAACGAAGAAATAAACGGAGAAACGAAGAAAGAAACGGAGAAACGAAGAAAGAAACGAAGAAACGAAGAAAGAAACGGAGAAACGAACAAAGAAACGGAGAAACGAACAAAGTAACGGTGAAACGAAGAAAGAAACGGAGAAACGGAGAAATAAATGGAGAAACGAAGAAATAAGCGGAGAAACGAAGAAAGAAATGTAGAAACGAAGAAAGAAACGGAGTAACGAAGAAAGAAACGATGAAACGCAGAAAGAAACGGAGAAACGAACAAAGAAACGGAGAAACGAAGAAAGAAACGGAGAAACGAACAAAAAAACGGAGAAACGGAGAAATAAATGGAGAAACGAAGAAATAAACGGAGAAACGAAGAAAGAAACGGTGAAACGAAGAAAGAAAAGGAGAAACGAACAAAGAAACGGAGAAACAAACAAAGAAACGGGAAAACGAACAAAGAAACAGAGAAACGAAGAATGAAACGGAGAAACGAAGAAATAAACGGAGAAATGAAGAAGGAAACGGAGAAACAAAGAAAGGAACGGAGAAACGAAGAAAGAAACGGAGAAACGAAGAAAGAAACGGAGAAACGAAGAGAGTAACGGTGAAACGAAGAAAGAAACGGAGAAACGGAGAAATAAATGGAGAAACGGAGAAATAAACGGAGGAACGAAGAAAGAAATGTAGAAACGAAGAAAGAAACGGAGTAACGAAGAAAGAAACGATGAAACGCAGAAAGAAACGGAGAAACGAACAAAGAAACGGAGAAACGAAGAAAGAAACGGAGAAACGAAGAAATAAACGGAGAAACGAACAAAGAAACGGAGAAACGAAGGAAGAAACGGAGAAATGAAGAAAGAATCGGAGTAACGCAGAAAGGAACGAAGAAACGAAGAAAGAAACGGAGAAATAAATGGGGAAACGAAGAAATAAACCGAGAAACGGAGAAAGAAACGGAGAAACGAACAAAGAAACGGAGAAACGAACAAAGAAACGGAGAAACGAAGAAAGAAACGGAGAAACGGAGAAATAAATGGAGGAACGAAGAAATAAGCGTAGAAACGAAGAAAGAAACGGAGAAACGAGGAAAGAAACGGAGAAACGGAGTAACGAAGAAAGAAACAATGAAACGCAGAAAGAAACGGAGAAACGAAGAAAGAAACGGAGAAACGAAGAAAGAAACGGAGAAACGAAGAAAGAAACGGAGAAACGAAGAAACAAACGGAGAAACGAAGAAAGAAACGGAGAAACGAAGAAAGAAACGGAGAAACGAAGAAAGAAACGGAGAAACGAAGAAAGAAACGGAGGAACGAAGAAAGAAACGGGGGAACGGAGAAATAAATGGAGAAACGTAGAAAGAAACGGAGATACGAACAAAGGAACGGAGAAACGAACAAAGAAACGGAGAAACGAAGAAAGATACGGAGAAACGGTGAAATAAATGGAGAAACGAAGAAATAAACGGAGAAACGAACAAGCAAACGGAGAAACGAAGAAAGAAACGGAGAAACGAAGAAAGAAACCGAGAAACGGAGAAATAAATGGAGAAACAAAGAAATAAACGGAGAAACGAAGAAAGAAACGGAGAAGCAAAGAAAGAAACGGAGAAACGAAGAAATAAACGGAGAAACGAAGAAAGAAACGGAGAAACGAAGAAAGAAACGGAGAAACGAAGAAAGCAACGGAGAAAAGAACAAAGAAACGGAGAAACGAAGAAAGAAACGGAGAAATAAATGGAGAAACGAAGAAATAAGGGGAGAAACGAACAAGGAAACGGAGAAACGAAGAAAGAAACGGAGAAACGAAGAAAGAAACTGAGAAACGAAGAAAGAAACGGAGAAACGAACAAAGAAACGGAGAAACGAACAAAGAAACGGAGAAACGAACAAAGAAACGGAGAAACGAAGAATGAAACGGAGAAACGAAGAAATAAACGGAGAAATGAAGAAGGAAACGGAGAAACCAAGAAAGGAACAGAGAATCGAACAATGAAACGGAGAAACGAAGAAAGAAACGGAGAAACGAAGAAAGAAACGGAGAAACGAAGAAACAAACGGAGAAACGAAGAAAGAAACGGAGAAACGAAGAAAGAAACGGAGAAACGAAGAAAGAAACGGAGAAACGAAGAAAGAAACGGAGGAACGAAGAAAGAAACGGGGGAACGGAGAAATAAATGGAGAAACGTAGAAAGAAACGGAGATACGAACAAAGGAACGGAGAAACGAACAAAGAAACGGAGAAACGAAGAAAGAAACGGAGGAACGGAGAAATGAATGGAGAAACGAAGAAATAAACGGAGAAACGAAGAAAGAAACGGAGAAACAAAGAATGAAACGGAGAAACGAAGAAAGAAACGGAGAAATAAATGGAGAAACGAAGAAATAATCGGAGAAACGAACAAGGAAACGGAGAAACGAAGAAAGAAACGGAGAAACGAAGAAAGAAACGGAGAAACGAAGAAAGAAACGGAGAAACGAACAAAGAAACGGAGAAACGAACAAAGAAACGGAGAAACGATGAAAGAAACGCAGAAACGAACAAAGAAACGGAGAAACGAAGAAAGAAACGGAGAAACGAAGAAAGAAACGGAGTAACGAAGAAAGAAACGAAGAAACAAAGAAAGAAACGGAGAAATAAATGGAGAAACGAAGAAACAAACCGAGAAACGAACAAAGAAACGGAGAAACGAACAGAGAAACGGAGAAACGAACAAAAAAACGGAGAAACGGAGAAATAAATGGAGAAACGAAGAAATAAACGGAGAAACGAAGAAAGAAACGGTGAAACGAAGAAAGTAAAGGAGAAACGAAGAAAGAAACGGAGAAACGAAGAAAGAAACGGAGAAACGAAGAGAGAAACGGAGAAACGGAGAAATAAATGGAGAAACGAAGAAATAAGCGGAGAAACGAACAAGGTAACGGAGAAACGAAGAAAGAAACGGAGAAACGAAGAAAGAAACGGGGAAACGAAGAAAGAAACGGAGAAACGAAGAAAGAAACGGAGAAACGAACAAAGAAACGGAGAAACGAAGAAAGAAACGGAGAAACGAAGAAAGAAACGGAGAAACAAAGAAAGAAACGGAGAAACGAACAAAGAAACGGAGAAACGATGAAAGAAACGGAGAAACGAAGAATGAAACGGCGAAATAAATGGAGAAACGAAGAAATAGAACGGGAAACGGAGAAAGAAACTGAGAATCGAAGAAATAAACGGAGAAACGAAGGAAGAAACGGAGAAATGAAGAAAGAAACGGAGAAACGGAGAAATAAATGGAGAAACGAAGAAATAAACGTAGAAACGAAGAAAGAAACGGAGAAACGAGGAAAGAAACGGAGAAACGAAGAAAGAAACGGAGAAACGAAGAAAGAAACGGAGAAACGAAGAAAGAAACGGAGAAACGAACAAAGAAACGGAGAAATGAAGAAAGAAACGGAGTAACGGAGAAATAAATGGAGACACGAAGAAATAAACGGAGAAACGTAGAAATAAACGGAGAAACGAAGAAAGAAACGGAGAAACGAAGAAAGAAACGAAGAAACGAAGAAAGAAACGGAGAAACGAACAAAGAAACGGAGAAACGAACAAAGAAACGGTGAAACGAAGAAAGAAACGGAGAAACGCAGAAAGAAACGGAGAAACGAACAAAGAAACGGAGAAACGAAGAAAGAAACGGAGAAACGAAGAAATAAACGGAGAAACGAACAAAGAAACGGAGAAACGAAGGAAGAAACGGAGAAGCGAAGAAAGAATCGGAGAAACGAAGAAAGAAACGGAGAAACGAAGAAAGAACAGGAGTAACGATGAAAGAAACGGAGAAACGGAGAAATAAATGGAGAAACGAAGAAATAAACATAGAAACGAAGAAAGAAACGGAGAAACGAGGAAAGAAACGGAGAAACGATGAAAGAAACGGAGAAACGAAGAAAGAAACGGAGAAACGAAGAAAGAAACGGAGAAATGAAGAAAGAAACGGAGTAACGGAGAAATAAATGGAGACACGAAGAAATAAACGGAGAAACGAAGAAATAAACGGAGAAACGAAGAAAGAAACGGAGAAACGAAGAAAGAAACGAAGAAACGAAGAAAGAAACGGAGAAACGAACAAAGAAACGGAGAAACGAACAAAGAAACGGTGAAACGAAGAAAGAAACGGAGAAACGCAGAAAGAAACGGAGAAACGAACAAAGAAACGGAGAAACGAAGAAAGGAACGGAGAAACGTAGAAATAGAACGGGAAACGGAGAAAGAAACGGAGAAACGAAGAAAGAAACGGAGAAACGAAGAAAGAAACGGAGAAACAAAGAAAGAAACGGAGAAACGAACAAAGAAACGGAGAAACGATGAAAGAAACGGAGAAACGAAGAATGAAACGGCGAAATAAATGGAGAAACGAAGAAATAGAACGAGAAACGGAGAAAGAAACTGAGAAACGAAGAAATAAACGGAGAAACGAAGGAAGAAACGGAGAAATGAAGAAAGAAACGGAGAAACGAAGAAAGAAACGGAGTAACGAAGAAAGAAATGAAGAAACGAAGAAAGAAACGGAGAAATAAATGGTGAAACGAAGAAATAAACCGAGAAACGAACAAAGAAACGGAGAAACGAACAAAGTAACGGAGAAACGAACAAAGAAACGGAGAAACGAACAAAGGAACGGAGAAACGAACAAAGAAACGGAGAAACGAACAAAGAAACGGAAAAACGGAGAAATAAATGGAGAAACGAAGAAATAAACGTAGAAACGAAGAAAGAAACGGAGAAACGAGGAAAGAAACGGAGAAACGAAGAAAGAAACGGAGAAACGAAGAAAGAAACGGAGAAACGAAGAAAGAAACGGGGAAACGAACAAAGAAACGGAGAAATGAAGAAAGAAACGGAGTAACGGAGAAATAAATGGAGACACGAAGAAATAAACGGAGAAACGAAGAAATAAACGGAGAAACGAAGAAAGAAACGGAGAAACGAAGAAAGAAACGAAGAAACGAAGAAAGAAACGGAGAAACGAACAAAGAAACGGAGAAACGAACAAAGTAACGGTGAAACGAAGAAAGAAACGGAGAAACGGAGAAATAAATGGAGAAACGAAGAAATAAACGGAGAAACGAAGAAAGAAATGTAGAAACGAAGAAAGAAACGGAGTAACGAAGAAATAAACGGAGAAACGAACAAAGAAACGGAGAAACGAAGGAAGAAACGGAGAAACGAAGAAAGAATCGGAGAAACGAAGAAAGAAACGGAGAAACGAAGAAAGAACCGGAGTAACGATGAAAGAAACGGAGAAACGGAGAAATAAATGGAGAAACGAAGAAATAAACATAGAAACGAAGAAAGAAACGGAGAAACGAGGAAAGAAACGGAGAAACGAAGAAAGAAACGGAGTAACGAAGAAAGAAACGATGAAACGCAGATAGAAACGGAGAAACGACGAAAGAAACGGAGAAAGGAAGAAAGAAACGGAGAAACGAACAAAGAAACGGAGAAACGAACAAAGAAACGGAGAAACGAACTAAGATACGGGGAAACGGAGAAATAAATGGAGAAACAAAGAAATAAACGGAGAAACGAAGAAAGAAACGGAGAAGCAAAGAAAGAAACGGAGAAACGAACAAAGAAACGGAGAAACGAACCAAGAAACGGAGACACGAAGAACGAAACGGAGTAACGAAGAAAGGAACGAAGAAACGAAGAAAGAAACGGAGAAATAAATGGGGAAACGAAGAAATAAACCGAGAAACGGAGAAAGAAACGGAGAAACGAACAAAGAAACGGAGAAACGAACAAGGAAACGGAGAAACGAAGAAAGAAACGGAGAAACGGAGAAATAAATGGAGAAACGAAGAAATAAACGTAGAAACGAAGAAAGAAACGGAGAAACGAGGAAAGAAACGGAGAAACGAAGAAAGAAACGGAGTAACGAAGAAAGAAACGGAGAAACGGAGATACGAAGAAAGAAACGGAGAAACGAAGAAAGAAACGGAGAAACGAAGAAAGAAACGGAGAAATAAATGGAGAAACGAAGAAATAAACCGAGAAACGGAAAAAGAAACGGAGAAACGAAGAAAGAAACGGAGAAACGAAGAAAGAAACGGAGAAACGAAGAAAGAAACGGAGAAACGAAGAAAGAAACGGAGAAACCAGGAAAGAAACGGAGAAACGAAGAAAGAAACGGAGAAACGAAGAAAGAAACGGAGATACGAAGAAAGAAACGGAGAAACGAAGAAAGAAACGGAGACACGAACAAAGAAACGGAGAAACGAAGAAAGAAACGGAGAAATAAATGGAGAAACGAAGAAATAAGCGGAGAAACGAACAAGGAAACGGAGAAACGAAGAAAGAAACGGAGAAGCAAAGAAAGAAACGGAGAAACGAAGAAATAAACGGAGAAACGAAGAAAGAAACGGAGAAACGAAGAAAGAAACGGAGAAACGAAGAAAGAAACGGAGACACGAACAAAGAAACGGAGAAACAAAGAAAGAAACGGAGAAACGGAGAAATAAATGGAGAAACGAAGAAATAAACGTAGAAACGAAGAAAGAAACGGAGAAACGAGGAAAGAAACGGAGAAACGAAGAAAGAAACGATGAAACGCAGAAAGAAACGGAGAAACGAACAAAGAAACGGAGAAACGAAGAAAGAAACGGAGAAACGAAGAAAGAAACGAAGAAAGAAACGGAGAAACGAACAAGTAAACGGACAAACGAACAAAGATAAGGTGAAACGGTGAAATAAATGGAGAAACCAAGAAATAATCGGGGAAACGAACAAGCAAACGGAGAAACGAAGAAAGAAACGGAGAAACGAAGAAAGAAGTGAAGAAACGAAGGAAGAAACGAAGAAACGAAGAAAGAAGCGGAGAAACGAACAAAGAAACGGAGAAACGAAGGAAGAAACGGAGATACGAAGAAAGAATCGGAGAAACGAAGGAAGAAACGGAGTAACGAAGAAAGAAACGAAGAAACGAAGAAAGAAACGGAGAATCGGAGAAACAAATGGAGAAACGAAGAAATAATCGGAGAAGCGAAGAAAGACATGGGGAAACGAAGAAAGAAACGGAGAAACGAAGAAAGAAACGGAGAAGCGAAGAACGAAACGGAGTAACGAAGAAAGGAACGAAGAAACGAAGAAAGAAACGGAGAAATAAATGGAGAAACGAAGAAATAAACGGAGAAACAGAGAATGAAACGGAGAAACGAAGAAAGAAACGGAGAAACCAAGAAAGAAACGGAGAAACGTAGAAATAAATGGTGAAACGAAGAAATAAACGTAGAAACGAAGAAAGAAACGGAGAAACGAGGAAAGAAACGGAGAAACGAAGAAAGAAACGGAGTAACGAAGAAAGAAACGATGAAACGCAGAAAGAAACGGAGAAACGAAGAAAGAAACGGAGAAACGAAGAAAGAAACGGAGAAACGAAGAAAGAAACTGCGAAACGAAGAAAGAAACGGAGAAGCGAAGAAAGATACGGAGAAACTGTGAAATAAACGGAGAAACGAAGAAAGAAACGGAGATACGAAGAAAGAAACGGAGAAACGAAGAAAGAAACGGGGAAACGAACAAAGAAACGGAGAAACGAAGAAAGAAACGGAGAAACGGAGAAAGAAATGGAGAAACGAAGAAATAAACGGACAAACGAAGAAATAAACGGAGAAACGAAGAAAGAAACGGAGAAACGGGGTAACGAAGAAAGAAACGAAGAAGCGAAGAAAGAAACGGAGAATCGGAGAAATAAATGGAGAGACGAAGAAATAAACGGAGGAACGGAGAAATAAATGGAGAAACGAAGAAAGAAACGGAGAAACGGAGAAAGAAACGGAGAAACGAGCAAAGAAACGGAGAAACGAAGAAAGAAACGGAGAAATAAATGGAGAAACGAAGAAACAAACGGAGAAACGAACAAGGAAACAGAGAAACGAAGAAGGAAACGTAGAAACGAAGAAAGAAACGGAGAAACGAAGAAAGAAACGGAGAAACGAAGAAAGAAACGGAGAAACGAAGAAAGAAACGGAGAAACGAAGAAAGAAACGGAGAAACGAAGAAAGAAATGGAGAAACGAACAAAGAAACGGTGAAACGAAGAAATAAACGGAGGAACGGTGAAATAAATGGAGAAACGAAGAAATAAACGGAGAAACGAAGAAATAAATAGAGAAACGAAGAAATAAACGGAGAAACGAAGAAAGAAACGGAGAAACGGGGTAACGAAGAAAGAAACGAAGAAACGAAGAAAGAAACGGAGAATCGGAGAAATAAATGGAGAGACGAAGAAATAAACGGTGGAACGGAGAAATAAATGGAGAAACGAAGGAGGAAACGGAGAAACGGAGAAAGAAACGGAGAAACGAGTAAAGAAACGGAGAAACGAAGAAAGAAACGGAGAAATAAATGGAGAAACGTAGAAACAAACGGAGAAACGAACAAGGAAACAGAGAAACGAAGAAGGAAACGTAGAAACGAAGAAAGAAACGGAGAAACGAAGAAAGAAACGGAGAAACGAAGAAAGAAACGGAGTATCGGAGAAATAAATGGAGAAACGAAGAAATAAACGGAGAAACGGAGAAATAAATGGAGAAACGAAGAAATAAACGGACAAACGAAGAAAGTAACGGTGAAACGAAGAAAGAAACGGAGAAACGAAGAAAGAAACGGAGAAACGAAGAAAGAAACGGAGAAACGAAGAAAGAAACGGAGAAACGGGGTAACAAAGAAAGAAACGAAGAAACGAAGAAAGAAACGGAGAATCGGAGAAATAAATGGAGAAACGAAGAAATAAACGGAGAAACCAAGAAAGAGACGGAGAAACGAGGGAAGAAACGGAGAAACGAAGAAAGAAACGGAGAAACGAGCAAAGAAACGGAGAAACGAAGAAAGAAACGGAGAAATAAATGGAGAAACGAAGAAACAAACGGAGAAACGAACAAGGAAACGGAGAAACGAAGAAGGAAACGTAGAAACGAAGGAAGAAACGGAGAAACGGAGAAATAAATGGAGAAACGAAGAAATAAACGGACAAACGAAGAAAGTAACGGTGAAACGAAGAAAGAAACGGAGAAACGAAGAAAGAAACGGAGAAACGAAGAAAGAAACGTAGAAACGAACAAAGAAACGGAGAAACGAAGAAAGAAACGGAGAAACGAACAAAGAATCGCAGAAAGGAAGAAAGAAACGGAGAAACGAACAAAGAAACGGAGAAACGAAGAAAGAAACGGAGAAACGGGGAAATAAATGGAGAAACGAAGAAATAAACGGAGAACCGACGAAAGAAACGGGGAAACGAAGAAAGAAACGGAGAATCGAAGAACAAAACGGAGAAACGAAGAAAGAAACGAAGAAACGGAGAAATAAATGGAGAAACGAAGAAATAAACCGAGAAACGGAGAAAGAAACGGAGAAACGATCAATGAAACGGAGAAACGAACAAAGCAACGGAGAAACGAACAAAGAAACGGAGAAACGGAGAAAGAAACGGAGAAACGAAGAAAGAAACGGAGAATCGAAGAACAAAACGGAGAAACGAAGAAAGAAACGGAGAAACGAACAAAGAAACGGAAAAACGAAGAAATAAACGGAGAAACGAAGAAAGAAACGGTGAAACGAAGAAAGAAACGGAGAAACGAAGAAAGAAACGGAGAAACGAAGAAAGAAACGGAGAAACGGAGAAACGACGGAAGAAACGCAGAAACGAAGAAAGAAACGGAGAAACGAAGAAAGAAACGGAGAAACGAAGCAGGAAACGGAGAAACGAAGAAAGAATCGGAGAAACAAAGAAAGAAACCGAGAAACGAAGAAAGAAACGGAGAAACGGGGTAACGAAGAAAGAAACGAAGAAACGAAGAAAGAAACGGAGAATCGGAGAAATAAATGGAGAAACGAAGAAATAAACGGAGAAACCAAGAAAGAGACGGAGAAACGAGGGAAGAAACGGAGAAACGAAGAAAGAAACGGAGAAACGAGCAAAGAAACGGAGAAACGAAGAAAGAAACGGAGAAATAAATGGAGAAACGAAGAAACAAACGGAGAAACGAACAAGGAAACGGAGAAACGAAGAAGGAAACGTAGAAACGAAGAAAGAAACGGAGAAACGGAGAAATAAATGGAGAAACGAAGAAATAAACGGACAAACGAAGAAAGTAACGGTGAAACGAAGAAAGAAACGGAGAAACGAAGAAAGAAACGGAGAAACGAAGAAAGAAACGTAGAAACGAACAAAGAAACGGAGAAACGAAGAAAGAAACGGAGAAACGAACAAAGAATCGCAGAAAGGAAGAAAGAAACGGAGAAACGAACAAAGAAACGGAGAAACGAACAAAGAAACGGAGAAACGGGGAAATAAATGGAGAAACGAAGAAATAAACGGAGAACCGACGAAAGAAACGGAGAAACGAAGAAAGAAACGGAGAATCGAAGAACAAAACGGAGAAACGAAGAAAGAAACGAAGAAACGGAGAAATAAATGGAGAAACGAAGAAATAAACCGAGAAACGGAGAAAGAAACGGAGAAACGATCATTGAAACGGAGAAACGAACAAAGCAACGGTGAAACGAAGAAAGAAGCGGAGAAACGAAGAAAGAAACGGAGAAACGAAGAAAGAAACGGAGAAACGGAGATACGAAGAAAGATACGGAGAAACGAAGAAAGAAACGGAGAAACGAAGATAGAAACGGAGAAACGAAGAAAGAAACGGAGAAACGAAGAAAGAAACGGAGAAATAAATGGAGAAACGAAGAAATAAACCGAGAAACGAAGAAATAAATCGAGAAACGGAAAAAGAAACGGTGAAACGAAGAAAGAAACGGAGAAACGAAGAAAGAAACGGAGAAATAAATGGAAAAACGAAGAAATAAACCGAGAAACGAAGAAATAAATCGAGAAACGGAAAAAGAAACGGAGAAACGAAGAAAGAAACGGAGAAACGAAGAAAGAAACGGAGAAACGGAGAAATAAATGGAGACAGGAAGAAATAAACGGAGAAACGAGGAAAGAAACGGAGAAACCGAGAAATAAATGGAGAAACGAAGAAATAAACGGAGAAACGAAGAAAGAAACGGAGAAACCAAGAAAGAAACGGAGAAACGTAGAAATAAATGGTGAAACGAAGAAATAAACGTAGAAACGAAGAAAGAAACGGAGAAACGAGGAAAGAAACGGAGAAACGAAGAAAGAAACGGAGTAACGAAGAAAGAAACGATGAAACGCAGAAAGAAACGGAGAAACGAAGAAATAAACGGAGAAACGAAGAAATAAATAGAGAAACGAAGAAATAAACGGAGAAACGAAGAAAGAAACGGAGAAACGAAGAAAGAAACGGAGAAACGGGGTAACGAAGAAAGAAACGAAGAAACGAAGAAAGAAACGGAGAATCGGAGAAATAAATGGAGAGACGAAGAAATAAACGGAGGAACGGAGAAATAAATGGAGAAACGAAGGAGGAAACGGAGAAACGGAGAAAGAAACGGAGAAACGAGTAAAGAAACGGAGAAACGAAGAAAGAAACGGAGAAATAAATGGAGAAACGTAGAAACAAACGGAGAAACGAACAAGGAAACAGAGAAACGAAGAAGGAAACGTAGAAACGAAGAAAGAAACGGAGAAACGAAGAAAGAAACGGAGAAACGAAGAAAGAAACGGAGTATCGGAGAAATAAATGGAGAAACGAAGAAATAAACGGAGAAACGGAGAAATAAATGGAGAAACGAGGAAATAAACGGACAAACGAAGAAAGTAACGGTGAAACGAAGAAAGAAACGGAGAAACGGGGTAACAAAGAAAGAAACGAAGAAACGAAGAAAGAAACGGAGAATCGGAGAAATAAATGGAGAAACGAAGAAATAAACGGAGAAACCAAGAAAGAGACGGAGAAACGAGGGAAGAAACGGAGAAACGAAGAAAGAAACGGAGAAACGAGCAAAGAAACGGAGAAACGAAGAAAGAAACGGAGAAATAAATGGAGAAACGAAGAAACAAACGGAGAAACGAACAAGGAAACGGAGAAACGAAGAAGGAAACGTAGAAACGAAGGAAGAAACGGAGAAACGGAGAAATAAATGGAGAAACGAAGAAATAAACGGACAAACGAAGAAAGTAACGGTGAAACGAAGAAAGAAACGGAGAAACGAAGAAAGAAACGGAGAAACGAAGAAAGAAACGTAGAAACGAAGAAAGAAACGGAGAAACGAAGAAAGAAACGGAGAAACGAACAAAGAATCGCAGAAAGGAAGAAAGAAATGGAGAAACGAACAAAGAAACGGAGAAACGAAGAAAGAAACGGAGAAACGGGGAAATAAATAGAGAAACGAAGAAATAAACGGAGAACCGACGAAAGAAACGGGGAAACGAAGAAAGAAACGGAGAATCGAAGAACAAAACGGAGAAACGAAGAAAGAAACGAAGAAACGGAGAAATAAATGGAGAAACGAAGAAATAAACCGAGAAACGGAGAAAGAAACGGAGAAACGATCAATGAAACGGAGAAACGAACAAAGCAACGGAGAAACGAACAAAGAAACGGAGAAACGGAGAAAGAAACGGAGAAGCGAAGAAAGAAACGGAGAATCGAAGAACAAAACGGAGAAACGAAGAAAGAAACGGAGAAACGAACAAAGAAACTGAAAAACGAAGAAATAAACGGAGAAACGAAGAAATAAACCGAGAAACGGAGAAAGAAACGGAGAAACGATCAATGAAACGGAGAAACGAACAAAGCAACGGTGAAACGAAGAAAGAAGCGGAGAAACGAAGAAAGAAACGCAGAAACGAAGAAAGAAACGGAGAAACGGAGATACGAAGAAAGATACGGAGAAACGAAGAAAGAAACGGAGAAACGAAGATAGAAACGGAGAAACGAAGAAAGAAACGGAGAAACGAAGAAAGAAACGGAGAAATAAATGGAGAAACGAAGAAATAAACCGAGAAACGAAGAAATAAATCGAGAAACGGAAAAAGAAACGGAGAAACGAAGAAAGAAACGGAGAAACGAAGAAAGAAACGGAGAAATAAATGGAGAAACGAAGAAATAAACCGAGAAACGAAGAAATAAATCGAGAAACGGAAAAAGAAACGGAGAAACGAAGAAAGAAACGGAGAAACGAAGAAAGAAACGGAGAAACGGAGAAATAAATGGAGAAAGGAAGAAATAAACGGAGAAACGAGGAAAGAAACGGAGAAACCGAGAAATAAATGGAGAAACGAAGAAATAAACGGAGAAACGAAGAAAGAAACGGAGAAACCAAGAGAGAAACGGAGAAACGTAGAAATAAATGGTGAAACGAAGAAATAAACGTAGAAACGAAGAAAGAAACGGAGAAACGAGGAAAGAAACGGAGAAACGAAGAAAGAAACGGAGTAACGAAGAAAGAAACGATGAAACGCAGAAAGAAACGGAGAAACGAAGAAAGAAACGGAGAAACGAAGAAAGAAACTGCGAAACGAAGAAAGAAACGGAGAAGCGAAGAAAGATACGGAGAAACGGTGAAATAAACGGAGAAACGAAGAAAGAAACGGAGATACGAAGAAAGAAACGGAGAAACGAAGAAAGAAACGGGGAAACGAACAAAGAAACGGAGATACGAAGAAAGAAACGGAGAAACGGAGAAATAAATTGAGAAACGAAGAAATAAACGGACAAACGAAGAAATAAACGGAGAAACGAAGAAAGAAACGGAGAAACGGGGTAACGAAGAAAGAAACGAAGAAACGAAGAAAGAAACGGAGAATCGGAGAAATAAATGGAGAGACGACGAAATAAACGGAGGAACGGAGAAATAAATGGAGAAACGAAGAAAGAAACGGAGAAACGGAGAAAGAAACGGAGAAACGAGCAAAGAAACGGAGAAACGAAGAAAGAAACGGAGAAATAAATGGAGAAACGAAGAAACAAACGGAGAAACGAACAAGGAAACAGAGAAACGAAGAAGGAAACGTAGAAACGAAGAAAGAAACGGAGAAACGAAGAAAGAAACGGAGAAACGAAGAAAGAAACGGAGAAACGAAGAAAGAAACGGAGAAACGAAGAAAGAAACGGAGAAACGAAGAAAGAAATGGAGAAACGAACAAAGAAACGGTGAAACGAAGAAAGAAACGGAGAAACGAAGAAATAAATAGAGAAACGAAGAAATAAACGGAGAAACGGAGAAACGAAGAAAGAAACGGAGAAACGGGGTAACGAAGAAAGAAACGAAGAAACGAAGAAAGAAACGGAGAATCGGAGAAATAAATGGAGAGACGAAGAAATAAATGGAGGAACGGAGAAATAAATGGAGAAACGAAGAATGAAACGGAGAAACGGAGAAAGAAACGGAGAAACGAGCAAAGAAACGGAGAAACGAAGAAAGAAACGGAGAAATAAATGGAGAAACGAAGAAACAAACGGAGAAACGAACAAGGAAACAGAGAAACGAAGAAGGAAACGTAGAAACGAAGAAAGAAACGGAGAAACGAAGAAAGAAACGGAGAAACGAAGAAAGAAACGGTGTATCGGAGAAATAAATGGAGAAACGAAGAAATAAACGGAGAAACGGAGAAATAAATGGAGAAACGAAGAAATAAACGGACAAACGAAGAAAGTAACGGTGAAACGAAGAAAGAAACGGAGAAACGAAGAAAGAAACGGAGAAACGAAGAAAGAAACGGAGAAACGAACAAAGAAACGGAGAAACGGGGTAACGAAGAAAGAAACGAAGAAACGAAGAAAGAAACGGAGAATCGGAGAAATAAATGGAGAAACGAAGAAATAAACGGAGAAACCAAGAAAGAGACGGAGAAACGAGGGAAGAAACGGAGAAACGAAGAAAGAAACGGAGAAACGAGCAAAGAAACGGAGAAACGAAGAAAGAAACGGAGAAATAAATGGAGAAACGAAGAAACAAACGGAGAAACGAACAAGGAAACGGAGAAACGAAGAAGGAAACGTAGAAACGAAGAAAGAAACGGAGAAACGGAGAAATAAATGGAGAAACGAAGAAATAAACGGACAAACGAAGAAAGTAACGGTGAAACGAAGAAAGAAACGGAGAAACGAAGAAAGAAACGGAGAAACGAAGAAAGAAACGTAGAAACGAACAAAGAAACGGAGAAACGAAGAAAGAAACGGAGAAACGAACAAAGAATCGCAGAAAGGAAGAAAGAAACGGAGAAACGAACAAAGAAACGGAGAAACGAAGAAAGAAACGGAGAAACGGGGAAATAAATGGAGAAACGAAGAAATAAACGGAGAACCGACGAAAGAAACGGAGAAACGAAGAAAGAAACGGAGAATCGAAGAACAAAACGGAGAAACGAAGAAAGAAACGAAGAAACGGAGAAATAAATGGAGAAACGAAGAAATAAACCGAGAAACGGAGAAAGAAACGGAGAAACGATCAATGAAACGGAGAAACGAACAAAGCAACGGAGAAACGAACAAAGAAACGGAGAAACGGAGAAAGAAACGGAGAAACGAAGAAAGAAACGGAGAATCGAAGAACAAAACGGAGAAACGAAGAAAGAAACGGAGAAACGAACAAAGAAACGGAAAAACGAAGAAATAAACGGAGAAACGAAGAAAGAAACGGTGAAACGAAGAAAGAAACGGAGAAACGAAGAAAGAAACGGAGAAACGAAGAAAGAAACGGAGAAACGGAGAAACGACGGAAGAAACGCAGAAACGAAGAAAGAAACGGAGAAACGAAGAAAGAAACGGAGAAACGAAGCAGGAAACGGAGAAACGAAGAAAGAATCGGAGAAACAAAGAAAGAAACCGAGAAACGAAGAAAGAAACGGAGGAACGGAGAAATAAATGCGGGAACGAAGAAATAAACGGATAAACGAAGAAAGAAACGAAGAAAGAAACGGAGATACGAAGAAAGATACGGAGAAACGAAGAAAGAAACGGAGAAACGAAGATAGAAACGGAGAAACGAAGAAAGAAACGGAGAAACGAAGAAAGAAACGGAGAAATAAATGGAGAAACGAAGAAATAAACCGAGAAGCGAAGAAATAAATCGAGAAACGGAAAAAGAAACGGAGAAACGAAGAAAGAAACGGAGAAACGAAGAAAGAAACGGAGAAACGGAGAAATAAATGGAGAAAGGAAGAAATAAACGGAGAAACGAGGAAAGAAACGGAGAAACCGAGAAATAAATGGAGAAACGAAGAAATAAACGGAGAAACGAAAAAAGAAACGGAGAAACGAAGAAAGAAACGGAGAAACGAACAAAGAAACGGAGAAACGAACAAAGAAACGGAGAATCGAAGAATGAAACGGAGAAACGAACAAAGAAACGGAGAAACGAACAAAGAAACGGAGAAACGAAGAAAGAAACGGAGAAATAAATGGAGAAACGAAGAAATAAACGGACAAACGAAGAAAGAAACGGTGAAACGAAGAAAGAAACGGAGAAACGAAGAAATAAACGGAGAAACGAACAAGGAAACGTAGAAACGAAGAAAGAAACGGAGAAACGAAGAAAGAAACGGAGAAACGAAGAAAGAAACGGAGTATCGGAGAAATAAATGGAGAAACGAAGAAATAAACGGAGAAACGGAGAAATAAATGGAGAAACGAAGAAATAAACGGACAAACGAAGAAAGTAACGGTGAAACGAAGAAAGAAACGGAGAAACGGGGTAACAAAGAAAGAAACGAAGAAACGAAGAAAGAAACGGAGAATCGGAGAAATAAATGGAGAAACGAAGAAATAAACGGAGAAACCAAGAAAGAGACGGAGAAACGAGGGAAGAAACGGAGAAACGAAGAAAGAAACGGAGAAACGAGCAAAGAAACGGAGAAACGAAGAAAGAAACGGAGAAATAAATGGAGAAACGAAGAAACAAACGGAGAAACGAACAAGGAAACGGAGAAACGAAGAAGGAAACGTAGAAACGAAGGAAGAAACGGAGAAACGGAGAAATAAATGGAGAAACGAAGAAATAAACGGACAAACGAAGAAAGTAACGGTGAAACGAAGAAAGAAACGGAGAAACGAAGAAAGAAACGGAGAAACGAAGAAAGAAACGTAGAAACGAACAAAGAAACGGAGAAACGAAGAAAGAAACGGAGAAACGAACAAAGAATCGCAGAAAGGAAGAAAGAAACGGAGAAACGAACAAAGAAACGGAGAAACGAAGAAAGAAACGGAGAAACGGGGAAATAAATGGAGAAACGAAGAAATAAACGGAGAACCGACGAAAGAAACGGGGAAACGAAGAAAGAAACGGAGAATCGAAGAACAAAACGGAGAAACGAAGAAAGAAACGAAGAAACGGAGAAATAAATGGAGAAACGAAGAAATAAACCGAGAAACGGAGAAAGAAACGGAGAAACGATCAATGAAACGGAGAAACGAACAAAGCAACGGAGAAACGAACAAAGAAACGGAGAAACGGAGAAAGAAACGGAGAAACGAAGAAAGAAACGGAGAATCGAAGAACAAAACGGAGAAACGAAGAAAGAAACGGAGAAACGAAGAAAGAAACGGAGAAACGAAGAAAGAAACGGAGAAATAAATGGAGAAACGAAGAAATAAACCGAGAAACGAAGAAATAAATCGAGAAACGGAAAAAGAAACGGAGAAACGAAGAAAGAAACGGAGAAACGAAGAAAGAAACGGAGAAACGGAGAAATAAATGGAGAAAGGAAGAAATAAACGGAGAAACGAGGAAAGAAACGGAGAAACCGAGAAATAAATGGAGAAACGAAGAAATAAACGGAGAAACGAAGAAAGAAACGGAGAAACCAAGAAAGAAACGGAGAAACGTAGAAATAAATGGTGAAACGAAGAAATAAACGTAGAAACGAAGAAAGAAACGGAGAAACGAGGAAAGAAACGGAGAAACGAAGAAAGAAACGGAGTAACGAAGAAAGAAACGATGAAACGCAGAAAGAAACGGAGAAACGAAGAAAGAAACGGAGAAACGAAGAAAGAAACTGCGAAACGAAGAAAGAAACGGAGAAGCGAAGAAAGATACGGAGAAACGGTGAAATAAACGGAGAAACGAAGAAAGAAACGGAGATACGAAGAAAGAAACGGAGAAACGAAGAAAGAAACGGGGAAACGAACAAAGAAACGGAGATACGAAGAAAGAAACGGAGAAACGGAGAAATAAATGGAGAAACGAAGAAATAAACGGACAAACGAAGAAATAAACGGAGAAACGAAGAAAGAAACGGAGAAACGGGGTAACGAAGAAAGAAACGATGAAACGAAGAAAGAAACGGAGAATCGGAGAAATAAATGGAGAGACGACGAAATAAACGGAGGAACGGAGAAATAAATGGAGAAACGAAGAAAGAAACGGAGAAACGGAGAAACGAGCAAAGAAACGGAGAAACGAAGAAAGAAACGGAGAAATAAATGGAGAAACGAAGAAACAAACGGAGAAACGAACAAGGAAACAGAGAAACGAAGAAGGAAACGTAGAAACGAAGAAAGAAACGGAGAAACGAAGAAAGAAACGGAGAAACGAAGAAAGAAACGGAGAAACGAAGAAAGAAACGGAGAAACGAAGAAAGAAACGGAGAAACGAAGAAAGAAATGGAGAAACGAACAAAGAAACGGTGAAACGAAGAAAGAAACGGAGAAACGAAGAAATAAATAGAGAAACGAAGAAATAAACGGAGAAACGAAGAAAGAAACGGAGAAACGAAGAAAGAAACGGAGAAACGGGGTAACGAAGAAAGAAACGAAGAAACGAAGAAAGAAACGGAGAATCGGAGAAATAAATGGAGAGACGAAGAAATAAATGGAGGAACGGAGAAATAAATGGAGAAACGAAGAAAGAAACGGAGAAACGGAGAAAGAAACGGAGAAACGAGCAAAGAAACGGAGAAACGAAGAAAGAAACGGAGAAATAAATGGAGAAACGAAGAAACAAACGGAGAAACGAACAAGGAAACAGAGAAACGAAGAAGGAAACGTAGAAACGAAGAAAGAAACGGAGAAACGAAGAAAGAAACGGAGAAACGAAGAAAGAAACGGAGTATCGGAGAAATAAATGGAGAAACGAAGAAATAAACGGAGAAACGGAGAAATAAATGGAGAAACGAAGAAATAAACGGACAAACGAAGAAAGTAACGGTGAAACGAAGAAAGAAACGGAGAAACGAAGAAAGAAACGGAGAAACGAAGAAAGAAACGGAGAAACGAACAAAGAAACGGAGAAACGGGGTAACGAAGAAAGAAACGAAGAAACGAAGAAAGAAACGGAGAATCGGAGAAATAAATGGAGAAACGAAGAAATAAACGGAGAAACCAAGAAAGAGACGGAGAAACGAGGGAAGAAACGGAGAAACGAAGAAAGAAACGGAGAAACGAGCAAAGAAACGGAGAAACGAAGAAAGAAACGGAGAAATAAATGGAGAAACGAAGAAACAAACGGAGAAACGAACAAGGAAACGGAGAAACGAAGAAGGAAACGTAGAAACGAAGAAAGAAACGGAGAAACGGGGAAATAAATGGAGAAACGAAGAAATAAACGGACAAACGAAGAAAGTAACGGTGAAACGAAGAAAGAAACGGAGAAACGAAGAAAGAAACGGAGAAACGAAGAAAGAAACGTAGAAACGAACAAAGAAACGGAGAAACGAAGAAAGAAACGGAGAAACGAACAAAGAATCGCAGAAAGGAAGAAAGAAACGGAGAAACGAACAAAGAAACGGAGAAACGAAGAAAGAAACGGAGAAACGGGGAAATAAATGGAGAAACGAAGAAATAAACGGAGAACCGACGAAAGAAACGGAGAAACGAAGAAAGAAACGGAGAATCGAAGAACAAAACGGAGAAACGAAGAAAGAAACGAAGAAACGGAGAAATAAATGGAGAAACGAAGAAATAAACCGAGAAACGGAGAAAGAAACGGAGAAACGATCAATGAAACGGAGAAACGAACAAAGCAACGGAGAAACGAACAAAGAAACGGAGAAACGGAGAAAGAAACGGAGAAACGAAGAAAGAAACGGAGAATCGAAGAACAAAACGGAGAAACGAAGAAAGAAACGGAGAAACGGAGAAACGACGGAAGAAACGCAGAAACGAAGAAAGAAATGGAGAAATAAATGGAGAAACGAAGAAACAAACGGAGAAACGAACAAGGAAACAGAGAAACGAAGAAGGAAACGTAGAAACGAAGAAAGAAACGGAGAAACGAAGAAAGAAACGGAGAAACGAAGAAAGAAACGGAGAAACGAAGAAAGAAACGGAGAAACGAAGAAAGAAACGGAGAAACGAAGAAAGAAATGGAGAAACGAACAAAGAAACGGTGAAACGAAGAAAGAAACGGAGAAACGAAGAAATAAATAGAGAAACGAAGAAATAAACGGAGAAACGAAGAAAGAAACGGAGAAACGAAGAAAGAAACGGAGAAACGGGGTAACGAAGAAAGAAACGAAGAAACGAAGAAAGAAACGGAGAATCGGAGAAATAAATGGAGAGACGAAGAAATAAATGGAGGAACGGAGAAATAAATGGAGAAACGAAGAAAGAAACGGAGAAACGGAGAAAGAAACGGAGAAACGAGCAAAGAAACGGAGAAACGAAGAAAGAAACGGAGAAATAAATGGAGAAACGAAGAAACAAACGGAGAAACGAACAAGGAAACAGAGAAACGAAGAAGGAAACGTAGAAACGAAGAAAGAAACGGAGAAACGAAGAAAGAAACGGAGAAACGAAGAAAGAAACGGAGTATCGGAGAAATAAATGGAGAAACGAAGAAATAAACGGAGAAACGGAGAAATAAATGGAGAAACGAAGAAATAAACGGACAAACGAAGAAAGTAACGGTGAAACGAAGAAAGAAACGGAGAAACGAAGAAAGAAACGGAGAAACGAAGAAAGAAACGGAGAAACGAACAAAGAAACGGAGAAACGGGGTAACGAAGAAAGAAACGAAGAAACGAAGAAAGAAACGGAGAATCGGAGAAATAAATGGAGAAACGAAGAAATAAACGGAGAAACCAAGAAAGAGACGGAGAAACGAGGGAAGAAACGGAGAAACGAAGAAAGAAACGGAGAAACGAGCAAAGAAACGGAGAAACGAAGAAAGAAACGGAGAAATAAATGGAGAAACGAAGAAACAAACGGAGAAACGAACAAGGAAACGGAGAAACGAAGAAGGAAACGTAGAAACGAAGAAAGAAACGGAGAAACGGGGAAATAAATGGAGAAACGAAGAAATAAACGGACAAACGAAGAAAGTAACGGTGAAACGAAGAAAGAAACGGAGAAACGAAGAAAGAAACGGAGAAACGAAGAAAGAAACGTAGAAACGAACAAAGAAACGGAGAAACGAAGAAAGAAACGGAGAAACGAACAAAGAATCGCAGAAAGGAAGAAAGAAACGGAGAAACGAACAAAGAAACGGAGAAACGAAGAAAGAAACGGAGAAACGGGGAAATAAATGGAGAAACGAAGAAATAAACGGAGAACCGACGAAAGAAACGGAGAAACGAAGAAAGAAACGGAGAATCGAAGAACAAAACGGAGAAACGAAGAAAGAAACGAAGAAACGGAGAAATAAATGGAGAAACGAAGAAATAAACCGAGAAACGGAGAAAGAAACGGAGAAACGATCAATGAAACGGGGAAACGAACAAAGCAACGGAGAAACGAACAAAGAAACGGAGAAACGGAGAAAGAAACGGAGAAACGAAGAAAGAAACGGAGAATCGAAGAACAAAACGGAGAAACGAAGAAAGAAACGGAGAAACGAACAAAGAAACGGAAAAACGAAGAAATAAACGGAGAAACGAAGAAAGAAACGGTGAAACGAAGAAAGAAACGGAGAAACGAAGAAAGAAACGGAGAAACGAAGAAAGAAACGGAGAAACGGAGAAACGACGGAAGAAACGCAGAAACGAAGAAAGAAATGGAGAAACGAAGAAAGAAACGGAGAAACGAAGCAGGAAACGGAGAAACGAAGAAAGAATCGGAGAAACAAAGAAAGAAACCGAGAAACGAAGAAAGAAACGGAGGAACGGAGAAATAAATGCGGGAACGAAGAAATAAACGGATAAACGAAGAAAGAAACGAAGAAAGAAACGGAGATACGAAGAAAGATACGGAGAAACGAAGAAAGAAACGGAGAAACGAAGATAGAAACGGAGAAACGAAGAAAGAAACGGAGAAACGAAGAAAGAAACGGAGAAATAAATGGAGAAACGAAGAAATAAACCGAGAAGCGAAGAAATAAATCGAGAAACGGAAAAAGAAACGGAGAAACGAAGAAAGAAACGGAGAAACGAAGAAAGAAACGGAGAAACGGAGAAATAAATGGAGAAAGGAAGAAATAAACGGAGAAACGAGGAAAGAAACGGAGAAACCGAGAAATAAATGGAGAAACGAAGAAATAAACGGAGAAACGAAAAAAGAAACGGAGAAACGAAGAAAGAAACGGAGAAACGAACAAAGAAACGGAGAAACGAACAAAGAAACGGAGAAACGAAGAATGAAACGGAGAAACGAACAAAGAAACGGAGAAACGAACAAAGAAACGGAGAAACGAAGAAAGAAACGGAGAAATAAATGGAGAAACGAAGAAATAAACGGACAAACGAAGAAAGAAACGGTGAAACGAAGAAAGAAACGGAGAAACGAAGAAATAAACGGAGAAACGAACAAGGAAACGGAGAAACGAAGAAAGAAACGGAGAAACGAAGAAATAAACCGAGAAACGGAGAAAGAAACGGAGAAACGAACAAAGAAACGGAGAAACGAAGAAAGAAACGGAGAAACGAACAAAGAAACGGAGAAACGAATAAAGAAACGGATAAACGAAGAAAGAAATGGAGAAACGGAGAAATAAACGGAGAAACGAAGAAATAAACGGAGAAACGAACAAGCAAACGGAGAAACGAAGAAAGAAACGGAGAAACGAAGAAAGAAATGAAGAAACGATGAAAGAAACGAAGAAACGAAGAAAGAAACGGAGAAACGGAGAAATAAATGGAGAAATGAAGAAATAAACGGACAAACGAAGAAAGAAACGGTGAAACGAAGAAAGAAACGGAGAAACGAAGAAATAAACGGAGAAACGAACAAGGAAACGGAGAAACGAAGAAAGAAACGGAGAAACGAAGAAATAAACCGAGAAACGGAGAAAGAATCGGAGAAACGAACAAAGAAACGGAGAAACGAAGAAAGAAACGGAGAAACGAACAAAGAAACTGAGAAACGAATAAAGAAACGGATAAACGAAGAAAGAAATGGAGAAAGGAAGAAAGAAACGGAGAAACGAAGATAGAAACGGAGAAACGAAGAAAGAAACGGAGAAACGAAGAAAGAAACGGAGAAATAAATGGAGAAACGAAGAAATAAACCGAGAAACGAAGAAATAAATCGAGAAACGGAAAAAGAAACGGAGAAACGAAGAAAGAAACGGAGAAACGAAGAAAGAAACGGAGAAACGGAGAAATAAATGGAGAAAGGAAGAAATAAACGGAGAAACGAGGAAAGAAACGGAGAAACCGAGAAATAAATGGAGAAACGAAGAAATAAACGGAGAAACGAAAAAAGAAACGGAGAAACGAAGAAAGAAACGGAGAAACGAACAAAGAAACGGAGAAACGAACAAAGAAACGGAGAAACGAAGAAAGAAACGGAGAAACGAACAAAGAAACGGAGAAACGAACAAAGAAACGGAGAAACGAACAAAGAAACGGAGAAACGGAGAAATAAATGGAGAAACGAAGAAATAAACGGACAAACGAAGAAAGAAACGGTGAAACGAAGAAAGAAACGGAGAAACGAAGAAAGAAACGGAGAAACGAACAAAGAAACGGAGAAACGAACAAAGAAACGGAGAAACGAACAAAGAAACGGAGAAACGGAGAAATAAATGGAGAAACGAAGAAATAAACGGACAAACGAAGAAAGAAACGGTGAAACGAAGAAAGAAACGGAGAAACGGAGAAATAAATGGAGAAAGGAAGAAATAAACGGAGAAACGAGGAAAGAAACGGAGAAACCGAGAAATAAATGGAGAAACGAAGAAATAAACGGAGAAACGAAAAAAGAAACGGAGAAACGAAGAAAGAAACGGAGAAACGAACAAAGAAACGGAGAAACGAACAAAGAAACGGAGAAACGAAGAATGAAACGGAGAAACGAACAAAGAAACGGAGAAACGAAGAAAGAAACGGAGAAACGAAGAAAGAAACGGAGAAATAAATGGAGAAACGAAGAAATAAACGGACAAACGAAGAAAGAAACGGTGAAACGAAGAAAGAAACGGAGAAACGAAGAAAGAAACGGAGAAACGAACAAAGAAACGGAGAAACGAACAAAGAAACGGAGAAACGGAGAAATAAATGGAGAAACGAAGAAATAAACGGACAAACGAAGAAAGAAACGGTGAAACGAAGAAAGAAACGGAGAAACGAAGAAAGAAACGGAGAAACGAACAAAGAAACGGAGAAACGAACAAAGAAACGGAGAAACGAACAAAGAAACGGAGAAACGGAGAAATAAATGGAGAAACGAAGAAATAAACGGACAAACGAAGAAAGAAACGGTGAAACGAAGAAAGAAACGGAGAAACGGAGAAATAAATGGAGAAAGGAAGAAATAAACGGAGAAACGAGGAAAGAAACGGAGAAACCGAGAAATAAATGGAGAAACGAAGAAATAAACGGAGAAACGAAAAAAGAAACGGAGACGCGAAGAAAGAAACGGAGAAACGACCAAAGAAACGGAGAAACGAACAAGGAAACGGAGAAACGAAGAAAGAAACGGAGAAACGAAGAAATAAACCGAGAAACGGAGAAAGAAACGGAGAAACGAACAAAGAAACGGAGAAACGAAGAAAGAAACGGAGAAACGAACAAAGAAACGGAGAAACGAATAAAGAAACGGATAAACGAAGAAAGAAATGGAGAAACGGAGAAATAAATGGAGAAACGAAGAAATAAACGGAGAAACGAACAAGCAAACGGAGAAACGAAGTAAGAAACGGAGAAACGAAGAAAGAAATGAAGAAACGATGAAAGAAACGAAGAAACGAAGAAAGAAACGGAGAAACGGAGAAATAAATGGAGAAATGAAGAAATAAACGGACAAACGAAGAAAGAAACGGTGAAACGAAGAAAGAAACGGAGAAACGAAGAAATAAACGGAGAAACGAACAAGGAAACGGAGAAACGAAGAAAGAAACGGAGAAACGAAGAAATAAACCGAGAAACGGAGAAAGAATCGGAGAAACGAACAAAGAAACAGAGAAACGAAGAAAGAAACGGAGAAACGAACAAAGAAACTGAGAAACGAATAAAGAAACGGATAAACGAAGAAAGAAATGGAGAAAGGAAGAAAGAAACGGAGAAACGAAGATAGAAACGGAGAAACGAAGAAAGAAACGGAGAAACGAAGAAAGAAACGGAGAAATAAATGGAGAAACGAAGAAATAAACCGAGAAACGAAGAAATAAATCGAGAAACGGAAAAAGAAACGGAGAAACGAAGAAAGAAACGGAGAAACGAAGAAAGAAACGGAGAAACGGAGAAATAAATGGAGAAAGGAAGAAATAAACGGAGAAACGAGGAAAGAAACGGAGAAACCGAGAAATAAATGGAGAAACGAAGAAATAAACGGAGAAACGAAAAAAGAAACGGAGAAACGAACAAAGAAACGGAGAAACGAACAAAGAAACGGAGAAACGAACAAAGAAACGGAGAAACGAAGAAAGAAACGGAGAAACGAACAAAGAAACGGAGAAACGAACAAAGAAACGGAGAAACGAACAAAGAAACGGAGAAACGGAGAAATAAATGGAGAAACGAAGAAATAAACGGACAAACGAAGAAAGAAACGGTGAAACGAAGAAAGAAACGGAGAAACGAAGAAAGAAACGGAGAAACGAACAAAGAAACGGAGAAACGAACAAAGAAACGGAGAAATGAACAAAGAAACGGAGAAACGGAGAAATAAATGGAGAAACGAAGAAATAAACGGACAAACGAAGAAAGAAACGGTGAAACGAAGAAAGAAACGGAGAAACGAAGAAATAAACGGAGAAACGAACAAGGAAACGGAGAAACGAAGAAAGAAACGGAGAAACGAAGAAATAAACCGAGAAACGGAGAAAGAAACGGAGAAACGAACAAAGAAACGGAGAAACGAAGAAAGAAACGGAGAAACGAACAAAGAAACGGAGAAACGAATAAAGAAACGGATAAACGAAGAAGGAAATGGAGAAACGGAGAAATAAATGGAGAAACGAAGAAATAAACGGAGAAACGAACAAGCAAACGGAGAAACGAAGAAAGAAATGAAGAAACGATGAAAGAAACGAAGAAACGAAGAAAGAAACGGAGAATCGGAGACACAAATGGAGAAACGAAGAAATAAACCGAGAAACGCAGAAAGAAACGGAGAAACGATCAATGAAACGGAGAAACGAACAAAGAAACGGAGAAACTAAGAAAGAAACGGAGAAACGAGGAAAGAAACGGAGAAACGAAGAAAGAAACGGAGTAACGAAGAAAGAAACGACGAAGAGCAGAAAGAAGCGGAGAAACGAACAAAGAAACGGAGAAACGATGAAAGAAACGGAGAAACGAAGAAAGAATCGGAGAAACGAACAAAGAAACGGAGAAACGAAGAAAGATACGGAGAAACGGAGAAATAAATGGAGAAACGAAGAAATAAACGGAGAAACGAACAAGCAAACGGAGAAACGAAGAAAGAAACGGAGAAACGAAGAAAGAAATGAAGAAACGATGAAAGAAACGAAGAAACGAAGAAAGAAACGGAGAAACGGAGAAATAAATGGAGAAACGAAGAAATAAACGGACAAACGAAGAAAGAAACGGTGAAACGAAGAAAGAAACGGAGAAACGAAGAAATAAACGGAGAAACGAACAAGGAAACGGAGAAACGAAGAAAGAAACGGAGAAACGAAGAAATAAACCGAGAAACGGAGAAAGAAACGGAGAAACGAACAAAGAAACGGAGAAACGAAGAAAGAAACGGAGAAACGAACAAAGAAACGGAGAAACGAATAAAGAAACGGATAAACGAAGAAAGAAATGGAGAAACGAAGAAAGAAACGGAGAAACGAAGATAGAAACGGAGAAACGAAGAAAGAAACGGAGAAACGAAGAAAGAAACGGAGAAATAAATGGAGAAACGAAGAAATAAACCGAGAAACGAAGAAATAAATCGAGAAACGGAAAAAGAAACGGAGAAACGAAGAAAGAAACGGAGAAACGAAGAAAGAAACGGAGAAATAAATGGAGAAACGAAGAAATAAACCGAGAAACGAAGAAATAAATCGAGAAACGGAAAAAGAAACGGAGAAACGAAGAAAGAAACGGAGAAACGAAGAAAGAAACGGAGAAACGAACAAAGAAACGGAGAAACGAAGAAAGAAACGGAGAAACGGAGAAATAAATGGAGAAACGAAGAAATAAACGGACAAACGAAGAAAGAAACGGTGAAACGAAGAAAGAAACGGAGAAACGAAGAAATAAACGGAGAAACGAACAAGGAAACGGAGAAACGAAGAAAGAAACGGAGAAACGAAGAAATAAACCGAGAAACGGAGAAAGAAACGGAGAAACGAACAAAGAAACGGAGAAACGAAGAAAGAAACGGAGAAACGAACAAAGAAACGGAGAAACGAATAAAGAAACGATAAACGAAGAAAGAAATGGAGAAACGGAGAAATAAATGGAGAAACGAAGAAATAAACGGAGAAACGAACAAGCAAACGGAGAAACGAACAAAGAAACGGAGAAACGAAGAAAGAAACGGAGAAACGGAGAAATAAATGGAGAAACGAAGAAAGAAACGGAGTAACGAAGAAAGAAACGACGAAGAACAGAAAGAAGCGGAGAAACGAACAAAGAAACGGAGAAACGATGAAAGAAACGGAGAAACGAAGAAAGAATCGGAGAAACGAACAAAGAAACGGAGAAACGAAGAAAGATACGGAGAAACGGAGAAATAAATGGAGAAACGAAGAAATAAACGGAGAAACGAACAAGCAAACGGAGAAACGAAGAAAGAAACGGAGAAACGAAGAAAGAAATGAAGAAACGATGAAAGAAACGAAGAAACGAAGAAAGAAACGGAGAATCGAACAAAGAAACGGAGAAACGAAGGAAGAAACGGAGAAACGAAGAAAGAATCGGAGAAACGGAGAAAGAAACCGAGAAACGAAGAAAGAAACGGAGAAACGATGAAAGAAACGGGGAAACGAAGAAATTAATAGAGAAACGAAGAAATAAACGGAGAAACGAAGAAAGAAACGGAGAAACGTGGTAACGAAGAAAGAAACGAAGAAACGAAGGAAGAAACGGAGAATCGGAGAAATAAATGGAGAAACGAAGAAATAAACGGAGAAACGGAGAAATAAATGGAGAAACGAAGAAAGAAACGGAGAAACGGAGAAAGAAACGGAGAAACGAGCAAAGAAACGGAGAAACGAAGAAAGAAACGGAGAAATAAATGGAGAAACGAAGAAACAAACGGAGAAACGAACAAGGAAACGGAGAAACGAACAAAGAAACGTTTCTCTGTTTCTCCGTGTCTCGGTTTCTCTGTTTCTCCGTTCCTCGGTTTCTCCGTTTCTGCGTTTCTCCGTTTATCCGTTACTCGGTTTTTCCATTTCTCCGTTTCTCCGCTTCACCGTTTTTTGTTCGTTTCTCCATTTATTTCTCCGATTCTCTGTTTCATTCTTCGTTTCTCTGTTTCTTTCTTCGTTTCTCCGTCTATTTCTTCGTTCCTCCGTTTCTTTCTTCGATTCTCCGTTTATTTCTTCGTTTCTCCATTTATTTCTCCGTTTCTCCGTTCCTTTCGTCGTTTCTCCGGTTCTTTGTTCGTTTCTCCGTTTCTTTGTTCGTTTCTCCGTTCCTTTCTTCGTTTCTCCGTTTATTTGTTCGTTTCGCCATTTAGTTCTCCGTTTCTCCGTTTCTTTCTCCGTTTCTTTCTCCGTTTCTTTGTTCGTTTCTCTATTTCTTTGTTCGTTTCACCGTTTCTTTCTTCGTTTCTTCATTTCTTTGTTCGTTTCTCCGTTTCATTGTTCGTTTCTCCGTTTCTTTGTGTTTCTCGGTTTCTTTCTCCGTTTCTCGGTTTATTTCTTCGTTTCTCCATTTATTTCTCCGATTCTCCGTTTCTTTCTTCGTTTCTCCGTTTCTTTCTTCGTTTCTCCGTTTATTTGTTCGTTTCGCCATTTATTTCTCCGCTTCTCCGTTTCTTTGTTCGTTTCTTCGTTTCTTTGTTCGTTTCTCCGTTTCTGTGTTCGTTTCTCCGTTTCTTTGTTCGTTTCTCCGTTTCTTTGTTCGTTTCTCCGTTTCTTTCTCCGTTTCTCGGGTTATTTCTTCGTTTCTCCATTTATTTCTCCGATTCTCCGTTTCTTTCTTCGTTTCTCCGTTTCTTTCTCCGTTTCTTTCTCCGTTTCTTTGTTCGTTTCTCTATTTCTTTGTTCGTTTCTCCGTTTCTTTGTTCGTTTCTTCGTTTCTTTGTTCGTTTCTTCGTTTCTTCGTTTCTTTGTTCGTTTCTCCGTTTCTTTGTTCGTTTCTACGTTTCTTTGTTCGTTTCTCCGTTTCTTTGTTCGTTTCTCCGTTTCTTTCTCCGTTTCTTGGTTTATTTCTTCGTTTCTCCATTTATTTCTCCGATTCTCCGTTTCTTTCTTCGTTTCTCCGCTTCTTTCTTCGTTTCTTCGTTTCTTTCTTTGTTTCTCCGTTTATTTGTTCGTTTTTTCATTTATTTCTCCGTTTCTCCGTTTCTTTGTCCGTTTCTCCGTTTCCCCATTTCTTTGTTCGTTTCTCCGTTCCTTTCTTCGTTTCTCCGTTTGTTTCTTCCTTTCTCCATTTACAACTCCGTTTTTCCGTTTCTTTGTTCGTTTCTCCGTTTCTTTGTTCGTTTCTCCGTTTCTTTGTTCGTTTCTCCGTTTCTTTGTTCGTTTCTCTATTTCTTTGTTCGTTTCTCCGTTTCTTTCTCCGTTTCTCGGTTTATTTCTTCGTTTCTCCATTTATTTCTCCGATTCTCCGTTTCTTTCTTCGTTTCTCCGTTTCTTTCTTCGTTTCTTCGTTTCTTTCTCCGTTTCTCCGTTTCTTTCATCGTTTCTCCGTTTCTTTGTTCGTTTCTCCGTTCCTTTCTTCGTTTCTCCGTTTATTTCTTCGTTTCTCCAATTATTTTTCCGTTTCTCCGTTTCTTTCGTCGTTTCTCCGGTTCTTTGTTCGTTTCTCCGTTTCTTTGTTCGTTTCTCCGTTTCTTTGTTCGTTTCTCCGTTCCTTTCTTCATTTCTCAGATTATTTGTTCGTTTCGCAATTTATTTCTCCGTTTCTCCGTTTCTTTGTTCGTTTCTCCGTTTCCTTCTCCGTTTCTCGGTTTATTTCTTCGTTTCTCCATTTATTTCTCCAACTCTCCGTTTCTTTCTTCGTTTCTCAGTTTCTTTCTCCGTTTCTTTGTTGGTTTCTCTATTTCTTTGTTCGTCCTCCGTTCCTTTCTTCGTTTCACCGTTTATTTGTTCGTTTCGCCATTTAGTTCTCCGTTTCTCCGTTTCTATCTCCGTTTCTTTGTTCGTTTCTCTATTTCTTTGTTCGTTTCTCCGTTTCTTTCTTCGTTTCTTCGTTTCTTTGTTCGTTTCTCCGTTCCATTGTTCGTTTCTACGTTTCTTTGTGTTTCTCGGTTTCTTTCTCCGTTTCTCGGTTTATTTCTTCGTTTCTCCATTTATTTCTCCGATTCTCCGTTTCTTTCTTCGTTTCTCCGTTTCTTTCTTCGTTTCTCCGTTTCTTTCTTCGTTTCTCCGTTTATTTGTTCGTTCCGCCATTTATTTCTCCGCTTCTCCGTTTCTTTGTTCGTTTCTTCGTTTGTTTGTTCGTTTCTCCGTTTCTTTGTTCGTCTCTCCGTTTCTTTGTTCGTTTCTTCGTTTCTTTGTTCGTTTCTTCGTTTCTTTGTTCGTTTCTCCGTTTCTTTGTTCGTTTCTCCGTTTCTTTGTTCGTTTCTACGTTTCTTTGTTCGTTTCTCCGTTCCTTTCTTCGATTCTCCGTTTCTTTCTTAGATTCTCCATTTATTTCTCCGTTTCTCCGTCTCTTTCTTCGTTTCTCCGTTTCTTTCTCCGTTTCTCGGTTTATTTCTTCGTTTCTCCATTTATTTCTCCGATTCTCCGGTTCTTTCTTCGTTTCTCCGTTTCTTTGTTCGTTTCCTCGTTTCTTTGTTCGTTTCTTCGTTTCTTTGTTCGTTTCTTCGTTTCTTTGTTCGTTTCTCTGTTTCTTTCTTCGTTTCTTCGTTTCTTTCTTCGTTTCTCCGTTTCTTTCATCGTTTCTCCGTTTCTTTCTTCGTTTCTCCGTTTATTTCTTCGTTTCTCCATTTATTTCTCCGTTTCTCCGTTTCTTTCGTCGTGTCTCCGGTTCTGTGTTCGTTTCTCCGTTTCTTTGTTCGTTTCTCGGTTTCTTTGTTCGTTTCTCCGTTTATTTGTTCGTTTCGCCATTTATTTCTCCGTTTTTCGGATTCTTTGTTCTTTTCTTCGTTTCTTTGTTCATTCTCCGTTTCTTTGTTCGTTTCTTCGTTTCTTTGTTCGTTTCTCCGTTTCTTTGTTCGTTTCTACGTTTCTTTGTTCGTTTCTCCGTTTCTTTGTTCGTTTCTACGTTTCTTTGTTCGTTTCTCCGTTTCTTTGTTCGTTTCTCCGTTTCTTTCTCCGTTTCTTGGTTTATTTCTTCGTTACTCCATTTATTTCTCCGATTCTCCGTTTCTTTCTTCGTTTCTCCGCTTCTTTCTTCGTTTCTTCGTTTCTTTCTTTGTTTCTCCGTTTATTTGTTCGTTTTTTCATTTATTTCTCCGTTTCTCCGTTTCTTTGTCCGTTTCTCCGTTTCCCCATTTCTTTGTTCGTTTCTCCGTTCCTTTCTTCGTTTCTCCGTTTGTTTCTTCCTTTCTCCATTTACAACTCCGTTTTTCCGTTTCTTTGTTCGTTTCTCCGTTTCTTTGTTCGTTTCTCCGTTTCTTTGTTCGTTTCTCCGTTTCTTTGTTCGTTTCTCTATTTCTTTGTTCGTTTCTCCGTTTCTTTCTCCGTTTCTCGGTTTATTTCTTCGTTTCTCCATTTATTTCTCCGATTCTCCGTTTCTTTCTTCGTTTCTCCGTTTCTTTCTTCGTTTCTTCGTTTCTTTATTCGTTTCTCCGTTTCTTTCATCGTTTCTCCGTTTCTTTGTTCGTTTCTCCGTTCCTTTCTTCGTTTCTCCGTTTATTTCTTCGTTTCTCCAATTATTTTTCCGTTTCTCCGTTTCTTTCGTCGTTTCTCCGGTTCTTTGTTCGTTTCTCCGTTTCTTTGTTCGTTTCTCCGTTCCTTTCTTCATTTCTCAAATTATTTGTTCGTTTCGCCATTTATTTCTCCGTTTCTCCGTTTCTTTGTTCGTTTCTCCGTTTCCTTCTCCGTTTCTCGGTTTATTTCTTCGTTTCTCCATTTATTTCTCCAACTCTCCGTTTCTTTCTTCGTTTCTCAGTTTCTTTCTCCGTTTCTTTGTTGGTTTCTCTATTTCTTTGTTCGTTCTCCGTTCCTTTCTTCGTTTCACCGTTTATTTGTTCGTTTCGCCATTTAGTTCTCCGTTTCTCCGTTTCTTTCTCCGTTTCTTTGTTCGTTTCTCTATTTCTTTGTTCGTTTCTCCGTTTCTTTCTTCGTTTCTTCGTTTCTTTGTTCGTTTCTCCGTTCCATTGTTCGTTTCTACGTTTCTTTGTGTTTCTCGGTTTCTTTCTCCGTTTCTCGGTTTATTTGTTCGTTTCTCCATTTATTTCTCCGATTCTCCGTTTCTTTCTTCGTTTCTCCGTTTCTTTCTTCGTTTCTCCGTTTATTTGTTCGTTCCGCCATTTATTTCTCCGCTTCTCCGTTTCTTTGTTCGTTTCTTCGTTTGTTTGTTCGTTTCTCCGTTTCTTTGTTCGTCTCTCCGTTTCTTTGTTCGTTTCTTCGTTTCTTTGTTCGTTTCTTCGTTTCTTTGTTCGTTTCTCCGTTTCTTTGTTCGTTTCTCCGTTTCTTTGTTCGCTTCTACGTTTCTTTGTTCGTTTCTCCGTTCCTTTCTTCGATTCTCCGTTTCTTTCTTAGTTTCTCCATTTATTTCTCCGTTTCTCCGTCTCTTTCTTCTTTTCTCCGTTTCTTTCTCCGTATCTCGGTTTATTTCTTCGTTTCTCCATTTATTTCTCCGATTCTCCGGTTCTTTCTTCGTTTCTCCGTTTCTTTCTCCGTTTCTTTGTTCGTTTCCTCGTTTCTTTGTTCGTTTCTTCGTTTCTTTGTTCGTTTCTTCGTTTCTTTGTTCGTTTCTCTGTTTCTTTCTTCGTTTCTTCGTTTCTTTCTTCGTTTCTCCGTTTCTTTCATCGTTTCTCCGTTTCTTTCATCGTTTCTCCGTTTCTTTCTTCGTTTCTCCGTTTATTTCTTCGTTTCTCCATTTATTTCTCCGTTTCTCCGTTTCTTTCGTCGTGTCTCCGGTTCTTTGTTCGTTTCTCCGTTTCTTTGTTCGTTTCTCGGTTTCTTTGTTCGTTTCTCCGTTCCTTTCTTCGTTTCTCCGTTTATTTGTTCGTTTCGCCATTTATTTCTCCGTTTTTCGGATTCTTTGTTCTTTTCTTCGTTTCTTTGTTCATTCTCCGTTTCTTTGTTCGTTTCTCCGTTTCTTTGTTCGTTTCTCCGTTTCTTTGTCCGTTTCTCCGCTTCTCGGTTTATTTCTTCGTTTCTCCATTTATTTCCCCGATTCTTCGTTTCTTTCTTCGTTTCTCCGTTTCTTTCATCGTTTCTTCGTTTCTTTCTTCGTTTCTCCGTTTCTTTCATCGTTTCTCCGTTTATTTCGTCGTTTCTCCATTTATTTCCCCGTTTCTCCATTTATTTCCCCGTTTCTCCGTTCCTTTCGTCGTTTCTCCGGTTCTTTGTTCGTTTCTCCGTTTCTTTGTTCGTTTCTCCGTCCCATTCTTCGTTTCTCCGTTTATTTGTTCGTTTCGCCATTTAGTTCTCCGTTTCTCCGTTTCTTTGTTCGTTTCTCTATTTCTTTGTTCGTTTCTCCGTTTCTTTCTTCGTTTCTTCGTTTCTTTCTTCGTTTCTCCGTTTCATTGTTCGTTTCTCCGTTTCTTTGTGTTTCTCGGTTTCTTTCTCCGTTTCTCGGTTTATTTCTTCGTTTCTCCATTTATTTCTCAGATTCTCCGTTTCCTTCTTCGTTTCTCCGTTTCTTTCTTCGTTTCTTCGTTTATTTGTTCCTTTCGCCATTTATTTCTCCGCTTCTCCGTTTCTTTGTTCGTTTCTTCGTTTCTTTGTTCGTTTCTCCGTTTCTTTGTTCGTTTCTCCGTTTCTTTGTTCGTTTCTCCGTTTCTTTGTTCGTTTCTCCGTTCCTTTCTTCGTTTCTCCGTTTATTTGTTCGTTTCGCCAATTATTTCTCCGTTTCTCCGTTTCTTTGTTCGTTTCTCCGTTTCTTTCTCCGTTTCTCGGTTTATTTCTTCCTTTCTCCATTTATTTCTCCGATTCTTCGTTTCTTCCTTCGTTTCTCCGTTTCTTTCTCCGTTTATTTGTTCGTTTCGCCATTTATTTCTCCGTTTCTCCGTCTCTTTGTTCCTTTCTTCGTTTCTTTATTCATTTCTCCGTTTCTTTGTTCGTTTCTCCGTTTCTTTCTCCGTTTCTCGGTTTATTTCTTCGTTTCTCCATTTATTTCTCCGATTCTTCGTTTGTTTCTTCGTTTCTCCGTTTCTTTCTCCGTTTATTTGTTCGTTTCGCCATTTATTTCTCCGTTTCTCCGTTTCTTTGTTCCTTTCTTCGTTTCTTTGATCGTTCCTCCGTTTCCTTGTTCGTTTCTCCGTTCCTTTTTTCGTTTCTACGTTTCTTTCTTCTTTTCTCCGTTTCTTTCATCGTGTATCCGTTTCTTTGTTCGTTTCTCCGTTCCTTTCTTCGATTCTCCGTTTCTTTCTTAGTTTCTCCATTTATTTCTCCGATTCTCCGTTTCTTTCTTCGTTTCTCCGTTTCTTTCTCCGTTTATTTGTTCGTTTCTCCATTTATTTCTCCGTTTCTCCGTTTCTTTGTTCGTTTCTCCGTTTCTTTGTTCGTTTCCCCGTTTCTTTCTCCGTTTCTCGGTTTATTTCTTCGTTTCTCCATTTATTTCTCCAATTCTCTGTTTCTTTCTTCGTTTCTCCGTTTCTTTCTCCGTTTATTTGTTCGTTTCGCCATTTATTTCTCCGTTTCTCCGTTTCTTTCGTCGTTTCTCCGGTTCTTTGTTCGTTTCTCCGTTTCTTTGTTCGTTTCTCCGTTTCTTTGTTCGTTTCTCCGTTTCTTTGTTCGTTTCTCCGTTCCTTTCTTCGTTTCTCCGTTTATTTGTTCGTTTCGCCATTTATTTCTCCGTTTCTCCGTTTCTTTGTTCGTTTCTTCGTTTCTTTGTTCGTATCTTCGTTTCTTTGTTCGTTTCTCCGTTTCTTTGATCGTTCTCCGTTTCCTTGTTCGTTTCTCCGTTTCTTTGTTCGTTTCTCCGTTTCTTTCTCCGTTTCTCGGTTTATTTCTTCATTTCTCCATTTATTTCTCCGATTCTCCGTTTCATTCTTCGATTGTTCGTTTCTTTCTTCGTTACTCCGCTTCTTTCTTCGTTTATCCGTTTCATCCTTCGTTTCTCCGTTTCTTTCTTCGTTTCTCGGGTTATTTCTTCGTTTCTCCATTTACTTCTCCGATTCTCCGTTTCTTTCTTCGTTTCTCCGTTTCTTTCTTCGTTTCTTCGTTTCTTTCTTCGTTTTTCCGTTTCTTTCATCGTTTCTCCGTTTCTTTGTTCGTTTGTCCGTTCCTTTCTTCGTTTCTCCGTTTATTTCTCCGTTTCTCCATTTATTTCTCCGTTTCTCCGTTTCTTTCGTCGTTTCTCCGGTTCTTTGTTCGTTTCTCCGTTTCTTTGTTCGGTTCCCCGTTTCTTTGTTCGTTTCTCCGTTCCTTTCTTCATTTCTCCGATTATTTGTTCGTTTCGGCATTTATTTCTCTGTTTCTCCGTTTCTATGTTCGTTTCTCCGTTTCTTTGTTCGCTTCTCCGTTTCCTTCTCCGTTTCTCGGTTTATTTCTTCGTTTCTCCATTTATTTCTCCAATTCTCTGTTTCTTTCTTCGTTTCTCCGTTTCTTTCTCCGTTTCTTTGTTCGTTTCTCTATTTCATTGTTCGTTTCTCCGTTTCTTTCTTCGTTTCTTTGTTCGTTTCTCCGTTTCTTTGCTCGTTTCTCCGTTTCTTTGTCCGTTTCTCCGTTTCTTTCTCCGTTTCTCGGTTTATTTCTTCGTTTCTCCATTTATTTCTCCGATTCTCCGTTTCTTCCTTCGTTTCTCCGTTTCTTTCTTCGTTTCTCCGCTTCTTTCTTCGTTTCTTCGTTTCTTTCTTCGTTTCTCCGTTTCTTTCATCGTTTCTCCGTTTCTTCGTTCGTTTGTCCGTTCCTTTCTTCGTTTCTCCGTTTGTTTCTTCGTTTCTCCATTTATTTCTCGGTTTCTCCGTTTCTTTCGTCGTTTCTCCGGTTCTTTGTTCGTTTCTCCGTTTCTTTGTTCGTTTCTCCGTTTCTTTCTCCGTTTCTCGGTTTATTTCTTCGTTTCTCCATTTATTTCTCCGATTCTCCGTTTCTTTCTTCGTTTCTCCGTTTCTTTCTCCGTTTCTCGGGTTATTTCTTCGTTTCTCCATTTACTTCTCCGATTCTCCGTTTCTTTCGTCGTTTCTCCGGTTCTTTGTTCGTTTCTCCGTTTCTTTGTTCGTTTCTCCGTTTCTTTGTTCGTTTCTCCGTTCCTTTCTTCATTTCTCAGATTATTTGTTCGTTTCGCCATTTATTTCTCCGTTTCTCCGTTTCTTTGTTCGTTTCTCCGTTTCCTTCTCCGTTTCTCGGTTTATTTATTCGTTTCTCCATTTATTTCTCCAACTCTCCGTTTCTTTCTTCGTTTCTCAGTTTCTTTCTCCGTTTCTTTGTTGGTTTCTCTATTTCTTTGTTCGTTCTCCGTTCCTTTCTTCGTTTCACCGTTTATTTGTTCGTTTCTCCATTTATTTCTCCGATTCTCCGTTTCTTTCTTCGTTTCTCCGTTTCTTTCCCTGTTTCTTACTCCGTTTCTTTGTTCGTTTCCTCGTTTCTTTGTTCGTTTCTTCGTTTCTTTGTTCGTTTCTTCGTTTCTTTTTTCGTTTCTCAGATTCTTTCTTCGTTTCTTCGTTTCTTTCTTCGTTTCTCCGTTTCTTTCATCGTTTCTCCGTTTCTTCGTTCGTTTGTCCGTTCCTTTCTTCGTTTCTCCGTTTGTTTCTTCGTTTCTCCATTTATTTCTCGGTTTCTCCGTTTCTTTCGTCGTTTCTCCGGTTCTTTGTTCGTTTCTCCGTTTCTTTGTTCGTTTCTCCGTTTCTTTCTCCGTTTCTCGGTTTATTTCTTCGTTTCTCCATTTATTTCTCCGATTCTCCGTTTCTTTCTTCGTTTCTCCGTTTCTTTCTCCGTTTATTTGTTCGTTTCGCCATTTATTTCTCCGTTTCTCCGTTTCTTTCGTCGTTTCTCCGGTTCTTTGTTCGTTTCTCCGTTTCTTTGTTCGTTTCTCCGTTTCTTTGTTCGTTTCTCCGTTTCTTTGTTCGTTTCTCCGTTCCTTTCTTCGTTTCGCCATTTATTTCTCCGTTTCTCCGTTTCTTTGTTCGTTTCTTCGTTTCTTTGTTCGTATCTTCGTTTCTTTGTTCGTTTCTCCGTTTCTTTGATCGTTCTCCGTTTCCTTGTTCGTTTCTCCGTTTCTTTGTTCGTTTCTCCGTTTCTTTCTCCGTTTCTCGGTTTATTTCTTCGTTTCTCCATTTATTTCTCCGATTCTCCGTTTCTTTCTTCGTTTCTCCGTTTCTTTCTCCGTTTATTTGTTCGTTTCTCCATTTATTTCTCCGTTTCTCCGTTTCTTTGTTCGTTTCCTCGTTTCTTTGTTCGTTTCTTCGTTTCTTTGTTCGTTTCTTCGTTTCTTTTTTCGTTTCTCAGATTCTTTCTTCGTTTCTTCGTTTCTTTCTTCGTTTCTCCGTTTCTTTCATCGTTTCTCCGTTTCTTCGTTCGTTTGTCCGTTCCTTTCTTCGTTTCTCCGTTTGTTTCTTCGTTTCTCCATTTATTTCTCGGTTTCTCCGTTTCTTTCGTCGTTTCTCCGGTTCTTTGTTCGTTTCTCCGTTTCTTTGTTCGTTTCTCCGTTTCTTTCTCCGTTTCTCGGTTTATTTCTTCGTTTCTCCATTTATTTCTCCGATTCTCCGTTTCTTTCTTCGTTTCTCCGTTTCTTTCTCCGTTTATTTGTTCGTTTCGCCATTTATTTCTCCGTTTCTCCGTTTCTTTCGTCGTTTCTCCGGTTCTTTGTTCGTTTCTCCGTTTCTTTGTTCGCTTCTCCGTTTCTTTGTTCGTTTCTCCGTTTCTTTGTTCGTTTCTCCGTTCCTTTCTTCGTTTCTCCGTTTATTTGTTCGTTTCGCCATTTATTTCTCCGTTTCTCCGTTTCTTTGTTCGTTTCTTCGTTTCTTTGTTCGTATCTTCGTTTCTTTGTTCGTTTCTCCGTTTCTTTGATCGTTCTCCGTTTCCTTGTTCGTTTCTCCGTTTCTTTGTTCGTTTCTCCGTTTCTTTCTCCGTTTCTCGGTTTATTTCTTCGTTTCTCCATTTATTTCTCCGATTCTCCGTTTCTTTCTTCGTTTCTCCGTTTCTTTCTCCGTTTATTTGTTCGTTTCTCCATTTATTTCTCCGTTTCTCCGTTTCATTGTTCGTTTCTTCGTTTCTTTCTTCGTTTCTCGGTTTATTTCTTCGTTTCTCCATTTATTTCTCCGATTCTCCGTTTCTTTCTTCGTTTCTCCGTTTCTTTTTTCGTTTCTACCTTTCTTTCTTCTTTTCTCCGTTTCTTTCATCGTGTATCCGTCTCTTTGTTCGTTTCTCCGTTCCTTTCTTCGATTCTCCGTTTCTTTCTTAGTTTCTCCATTTATTTCTCCGTTTCTCCGTTTCTTTCTTCGTTTCTCCGTTTCTTTCTCCGTTTCTCAGTTTATTTCTTCATTTCTCCATTTATTTCTCCGATTCTCCGTTTCTTTCTTCGATTGTTCGTTTCTTTCTTCGTTACTCCGTTTCTTTCTTCGTTTATCCGTTTCATCCTTCGTTTCTCCGTTTCTTTCTCCGTTTCTCGGGTTATTTCTTCGTTTCTCCATTTACTTCTCCGATTCTCCGTTTCTTTCTTCGTTTCTCCGTTTCTTTCTTCGTTTCTTCGTTTCTTTCTTCGTTTTTCCGTTTCTTTCATCGTTTCTCCGTTTCTTTGTTCGTTTGTCCGTTCCTTTCTTCGTTTCTCCGTTTATTTCTTCGTTTCTCCATTTATTTCTCCGTTTCTCCGTTTCTTTCGTCGTTTCTCCGGTTCTTTGTTCGTTTCTCCGTTTCTTTGTTCGTTTCTCCGTTCCTTTCTGCATTTCTCCGATTACTTGTTCGTTTCGCCATTTAATTCTCCGTTTCTCCGTTTCTTTGTTCGTTTCTCCGTTTCTTTGTCCGTTTCTCGGTTTATTTCTTCGTTTCTCCATTTATTTCTCCGATTCTCCGTTTCTTTCTTCGTTTCTCCGTTTCTTTCTTCGTTTCTCCGTTTATTTGTTCGTTCCGCCATTTATTTCTCCGCTTCTCCGTTTCTTTGTTCGTTTCTTCGTTTCTTTGTTCGTTTCTCCGTTTCTTTGTTCGTTTCTCCGTTTCTTTGTCCGTTTCTCCGTTTCTTTGCTCGTTTCTCCGTTTCTTTCTCCGTTTCTCGGGTTATTTCTTCGTTTCTCCATTTATTTCTCCGATTCTCCGTTTCTTTCTTCGTTTCTCCGTTTCTTTCCCCGTTTCTTACTCCGTTTCTTTGTTCGTTTCCTCGTTTCTTTGTTCGTTTCTCCGTGTCTTTCTTCGTTTCTCCGTTTATTTGTTCGTTCCGCCATTTATTTCTCCGCATCTCCGTTTCTTCGTTTCTTTGTTCGTTTCTTCGTTTCTTTGTTCGTTTCTCTGTTTCTTTCTTCGTGTCTTCGTTTCTTTCTTCGTTTCTCCGTTTCTTTCATCGTTTCTCCGTTTCTTTGTTCGTTTCTCCGTTCCTTTCTTCGATTCTCCGTTTCTTTCTTAGTTTCTCCATTTATTTCTCCGTTTCTCCGTTTCTTTCTTCGTTTCTCCGTTTCTTTCTCCGTTTCTCGGTTTATTTCTTCATTTCTCCATTTATTTCTCCGATTCTCCGTTTCTTTCTTCGATTGTTCGTTTCTTTCTTCGTTACTCCGTTTCTTTCTTCGTTTATCCGTTTCATCCTTCGTTTCTCCGTTTCTTTCTCCGTTTCTCGGGTTATTTCTTCGTTTCTCCATTTACTTCTCCGATTCTCCGTTTCTTTCTTCGTTTCTCCGTTTCTTTCTTCGTTTCTTCGTTTCTTTCTTCGTTTTTCCGTTTCTTTCATCGTTTCTCCGTTTCTTTGTTCGTTTGTCCGTTCCTTTCTTCGTTTCTCCGTTTATTTCTTCGTTTCTCCATTTATTTCTCCGTTTCTCCGTTTCTTTCGTCGTTTCTCCGGTTCTTTGTTCGTTTCTCCGTTTCTTTGTTCGGTTCCCCGTTTCTTTGTTCGTTTCTCCGTTCCTTTCTGCATTTCTCCGATTACTTGTTCGTTTCGCCATTTAATTCTCCGTTTCTCCGTTTCTTTGTTCGTTTCTCCGTTTCTTTGTCCGTTTCTCCGTTTCTTTCTCCGTTTCTCGGTTTATTTCTTCGTTTCTCCATTTATTTCTCCGATTCTCCGTTTCTTTCTTCGTTTCTCCGTTTCTTTCTTCGTTTCTCCGTTTATTTGTTCGTTCCGCCATTTATTTCTCCGCTTCTCCGTTTCTTTGTTCGTTTCTCCGTTTCTTTGTTCGTTTCACCGTTTCTTTGTTCGTTTCTCCGTTTCTTTGCTCGTTTCTCCGTTTCTTTCTCCGTTTCTCGGGTTATTTCTTCGTTTCTCCATTTATTTCTCCGATTCTCCGTTTCTTTCTTCGTTTCTCCGTTTCTTTCCCCGTTTCTTACTCCGTTTCTTTGTTCGTTTCCTCGTTTCTTTGTTCGTTTCTCCGTTTCTTTCGTCGTTTCTCCGGTTCTTTGTTCGTTTCTCCGTTTCTTTGTTCGTTTCTCCGTTTCTTTCTCCGTTTCTCGGTTTATTTCTTCGTTTCTCCATTTATTTCTCCGATTCTCCGTTTCTTTCTTCGTTTCTCCGTTTCTTTCTCCGTTTATTTGTTCGTTTCGCCATTTATTTCTCCGTTTCTCCGTTTCTTTCGTCGTTTCTCCGGTTCTTTGTTCGTTTCTCCGTTTCTTTGTTCGTTTCTCCGTTCCTTTGTTCGTTTCTCCGTTTCTTTGTTCGTTTCTCCGTTTCTTTGTTCGTTTCTCCGTTTCTTTGTTCGTTTCTCCGTTTCTTTGTTCGTTTCTCCGTTCCTTTCTTCATTTCTCAGATTATTTGTTCGTTTCGCCATTTATTTCTCCGTTTCGCCGTTTCTTTGTTCGTTTCTCCGTTTCCTTCTCCGTTTCTCGGTTTATTTATTCGTTTCTCCATTTATTTCTCCAACTCTCCGTTTCTTTCTTCGTTTCTCAGTTTCTTTCTCCGTTTCTTTGTTGGTTTCTCTATTTCTTTGTTCGTTCTCCGTTCCTTTCTTCGTTTCACCGTTTATTTGTTCGTTTCGCCATTTAGTTCTCCGTTTCTCCGTTTCTTTCTCCGTTTCTTTGTTCGTTTCTCTATTTCTTTGTTCGTTTCTCCGTTTCTTTCTTCGTTTCTTCGTTTCTTTGTTCGTTTCTCCGTTCCATTGTTCGTTTCTCCGTTTCTTTGTGTTTCTCGGTTTCTTTCTCCGTTTCTCGGTTTATTTCTTCGTTTCTCCATTTATTTCTCCGATTCTCCGTTTCTTTCTTCGTTTCTCCGTTTCTTTCTTCGTTTCTCCGTTTATTTGTTCGTTCCGCCATTTATTTCTCCGCTTCTCCGTTTCTTTGTTCGTTTCTTCGTTTCTTTGTTCGTTTCTCCGTTTCTTTGTTCGTTTCTCCGTTTCTTTGTCCGTTTCTCCGTTTCTTTGCTCGTTTCTCCGTTTCTTTCTCCGTTTCTCGGGTTATTTTTTCGTATCTCCATTTATTTCTCCGATTCTCCGTTTCTTTCTTCGTTTCTCCGTTTCTTTCCCCGTTTCTTACTCCGTTTCTTTGTTCGTTTCCTCGTTTCTTTGTTCGTTTCTCCGTGTCTTTCTTCGTTTCTCCGTTTATTTGTTCGTTCCGCCATTTATTTCTCCGCTTCTCCGTTTCTTTGTTCGTTTCTTCGTTTCTTTGTTCGTTTCTTCGTTTCTTTGTTCGTTTCTCTGTTTCTTTCTTCGTGTCTTCGTTTCTTTCTTCGTTTCTCCGTTTCTTTCATCGTTTCTCCGTTTCTTTGTTCGTTTGTCCGTTCCTTTCTTCGTTTCTCCGTTTGTTTCTTCGTTTCTCCATTTATTTCTCGGTTTCTCCGTTTCTTTCGTCGTTTCTCCGGTTCTTTGTTCGTTTCTCCGTTTCTTTGTTCGTTTCTCCGTTTCTTTCTCCGTTTCTCGGTTTATTTCTTCGTTTCTCCATTTATTTCTCCGATTCTCCGTTTCTTTCTTCGTTTCTCCGTTTCTTTTTTCGTTTCTACGTTTCTTTCTTGTTTTCTCCGTTTCTTTCATCGTGTATCCGTCTCTTTGTTCGTTTCTCCGTTCCTTTCTTCGATTCTCCGTTTCTTTCTTAGTTTCTCCATTTATTTCTCCGTTTCTCCGTTTCTTTCTTCGTTTCTCCGTTTCTTTCTCCGTTTCTCGGTTTATTTCTTCATTTCTCCATTTATTTCTCCGATTCTCCGTTTCTTTCTTCGATTGTTCGTTTCTTTCTTCGTTACTCCGTTTCTTTCTTCGTTTATCCGTTTCATCCTTCGTTTCTCCGTTTCTTTCTCCGTTTCTCGGGTTATTTCTTCGTTTCTGCATTTACTTCTCCGATTATCCGTTTCTTTCTTCGTTTCTCCGTTTCTTCCTTCGTTTCTTCGTTTCTTTCTTCGTTTTTCCGTTTCTTTCATCGTTTCTCCGTTTCTTTGTTCGTTTGTCCGTTCCTTTCTTCGTTTCTCCGTTTATTTCTTCGTTTCTCCATTTATTTCTCCGTTTCTCCGTTTCTTTCGTCGTTTCTCCGGTTCTTTGTTCGTTTCTTCGTTTCTTTGTTCGTTTCTCCGTTTCTTTGTTCGTTTCTCCGTTTCTTTGTCCGTTTCTCCGTTTCTTTGCTCGTTTCTCCGTTTCTTTCTCCGTTTCTCGGGTTATTTCTTCGTTTCTCCATTTATTTCTCCGATTCTCCGTTTCTTTCTTCGTTTCTCCGTTTCTTTCTTCGTTTCTCCGTTTATTTGTTCGTTCCGCCATTTATATCTCCGCTTCTCCGTTTCTTTGTTCGTTTCTCCGGTTCTTTGTTCGTTTCTCCGTTTCTTTGTTCGTTTCTCCGTTTCTTTCTCCGTTTCTCGGTTTATTTCTTCGTTTCTCCATTTATTTCTCCGATTCTCCGTTTCTTTCTTCGTTTCTCCGTTTCTTTCTCCGTTTATTTGTTCGTTTCGCCATTTATTTCTCCGTTTCTCCGTTTCTTTCGTCGTATCTCCGGTTCTTTGTTCGTTTCTCCGTTTCTTTGTTCGTTTCTCCGTTCCTTTGTTCGTTTCTCCGTTTCTTTGTTCGTTTCTCCGTTTCTTTGTTCGTTTCTCCGTTTCTTTGTTCGTTTCTCCGTTCCTTTCTTCATTTCTCAGATTATTTGTTCGTTTCGCCATTTATTTCTCCGTTTCGCCGTTTCTTTGTTCGTTTCTCCGTTTCCTTCTCCGTTTCTCGGTTTATTTATTCGTTTCTCCATTTATTTCTCCAACTCTCCGTTTCTTTCTTCGTTTCTCCGTTTCTTTCTACGTTTCTCCGTTTATTTGTTCGTTCCGCCATTTATTTCTCCGCTTCTCCGTTTCTTTGTTCGTTTCTTCGTTTCTCCGTTTCTTTGTTCGTTTCTCCGTTTCTTTGTCCGTTTCTCCGTTTCTTTGCTCGTTTCTCCGTTTCTTTCTCCGCTTCTCGGGTTATTTCTTCGTTTCTCCATTTATTTCTCCGATTCTCCGTTTCTTTCTTCGTTTCTCCGTTTCTTTCTCCGTTTATTTGTTCGTTTCGCCATTTATTTCTCCGTTTCTCCGTTTCTTTCGTCGTTCCTCCGGTTCTTTGTTCGTTTCTCCGTTTCTTTGTTCGTTTCTCCGTTTCTTTGTTCGTTTCTCCGTTTCTTTGTTCGTTTCTCCTTTCCTTTCTTCGTTTCTCCTTTCCTTTCTTCGTTTCTCCGTTTATTTGTTCGTTTCGCCACTTATTTCTCCGTTTCTCCGTTTCTTTGTTCGTTTCTTCGTATCTTTGTTCGTTTCTTCGTTTCTTTGTTCGTTTCTCCGTTTCTTTGATCGTTCTCCGTTTCCTTGTTCGTTTCTCCGTTTCTTTGTTCGTTTCTCCGTTTCTTTCTCCGTTTCTCGGTTTATTTCTTCGTTTCTCCATTTATTTCTCCGATTCTCCGTTTCTTTCTTCGTTTCTCCGTTTTTTTCTCCGTTTATTTGTTCGTTTCTCCATTTATTTCTCCGTTTCTCCGTTTCTTTCTTCGTTTCTACGTTTCTTTTTTCGTTTCTACGTTTCTTTCTTCTTTTCTCCGTTTCTTTCATCGTGTATCCGTTTCTTTGTTCGTTTCTCCGTTCCTTTCTTCGTTTATCCGTTTCATCCTTCGTTTCTCCGTTTCTTTCTCCGTTTCTCGGGTTATTTCTTCGTTTCTCCATTTACTTCTCCGATTCTCCGTTTCTTTCTTCGTTTCTCCGTTTCTTTCTTCGTTTCTTCGTTTCTTTCTTCGTTTTTCCGTTTCTTTCATCGTTTCTCCGTTTCTTTGTTCGTTTGTCCGTTCCTTTCTTCGTTTCTCCGTTTATTTCTTCGTTTCTCCATTTATTTCTCCGTTTCTCCGTTTCTTTCGTCGTTTCTCCGGTTCTTTGTTCGTTTCTCCGTTTCTTTGTTCGGTTCCCCGTTTCTTTGTTCGTTTCTCCGTTCCTTTCTGCATTTCTCCGATTATTTGTTCGTTTCGCCATTTAATTCTCCGTTTCTCCGTTTCTTTGTTCGTTTCTCCGTTTCTTTGTCCGTTTCTCCGTTTCTTTCTCCGTTTCTCGGTTTATTTCTTCGTTTCTCCATTTATTTCTCCGATTCTCCGTTTCTTTCTTCGTTTCTCCGTTTCTTTCTTCGTTTCTCCGTTTATTTGTTCGTTCCGCCATTTATTTCTCCGCTTCTCCGTTTCTTTGTTCGTTTCTTCGTTTCTTTGTTCGTTTCTCCGTTTCTTTGTTCGTTTCACCGTTTCTTTGTTCGTTTCTCCGTTTCTTTGCTCGTTTCTCCGTTTCTTTCTCCGTTTCTCGGGTTATTTCTTCGTTTCTCCATTTATTTCTCCGTTTCTCCGTTTCTTTCTTCGTTTCTCCGTTCCTTTTTTCGTTTCTACGTTTCTTTCTTCTTTTCTCCGTTTCTTTCATCGTGTATCCGTTTCTTTGTTCGTTTCTCCGTTCCTTTCTTCGATTCTCCGTTTCTTTCTTAGTTTCTCCATTTATTTCTCCGATTCTCCGTTTCTTTCTTCGTTTCTCCGTTTCTTTCTCCGTTTATTTGTTCGTTTCTCCATTTATTTCTCCGTTTCTCCGTTTCTTTGTTCGTTTCTCCGTTTCTTTGTTCGTTTCCCCGTTTCTTTCTCCGTTTCTCGGTTTATTTCTTCGTTTCTCCATTTATTTCTCCAATTCTCTGTTTCTTTCTTCGTTTCTCCGTTTCTTTCTCCGTTTATTTGTTCGTTTCGCCATTTATTTCTCCGTTTCTCCGTTTCTTTCGTCGTTTCTCCGGTTCTTTGTTCGTTTCTCCGTTTCTTTGTTCGTTTCTCCGTTTCTTTGTTCGTTTCTCCGTTTCTTTGTTCGTTTCTCCGTTCCTTTCTTCGTTTCTCCGTTTATTTGTTCGTTTCGCCATTTATTTCTCCGTTTCTCCGTTTCTTTGTTCGTTTCTTCGTTTCTTTGTTCGTATCTTCGTTTCTTTGTTCGTTTCTCCGTTTCTTTGATCGTTCTCCGTTTCCTTGTTCGTTTCTCCGTTTCTTTGTTCGTTTCTCCGTTTCTTTCTCCGTTTCTCGGTTTATTTCTTCATTTCTCCATTTATTTCTCCGATTCTCCGTTTCATTCTTCGATTGTTCGTTTCTTTCTTCGTTACTCCGCTTCTTTCTTCGTTTATCCGTTTCATCCTTCGTTTCTCCGTTTCTTTCTTCGTTTCTCGGGTTATTTCTTCGTTTCTCCATTTACTTCTCCGATTCTCCGTTTCTTTCTTCGTTTCTCCGTTTCTTTCTTCGTTTCTTCGTTTCTTTCTTCGTTTTTCCGTTTCTTTCATCGTTTCTCCGTTTCTTTGTTCGTTTGTCCGTTCCTTTCTTCGTTTCTCCGTTTATTTCTCCGTTTCTCCATTTATTTCTCCGTTTCTCCGTTTCTTTCGTCGTTTCTCCGGTTCTTTGTTCGTTTCTCCGTTTCTTTGTTCGGTTCCCCGTTTCTTTGTTCGTTTCTCCGTTCCTTTCTTCATTTCTCCGATTATTTGTTCGTTTCGGCATTTATTTCTCTGTTTCTCCGTTTCTATGTTCGTTTCTCCGTTTCTTTGTTCGCTTCTCCGTTTCCTTCTCCGTTTCTCGGTTTATTTCTTCGTTTCTCCATTTATTTCTCCAATTCTCTGTTTCTTTCTTCGTTTCTCCGTTTCTTTCTTCGTTTCTTTGTTCGTTTCTCTATTTCATTGTTCGTTTCTCCGTTTCTTTCTTCGTTTCTTTGTTCGTTTCTCCGTTTCTTTGCTCGTTTCTCCGTTTCTTTGTCCGTTTCTCCGTTTCTTTCTCCGTTTCTCGGTTTATTTCTTCGTTTCTCCATTTATTTCTCCGATTCTCCGTTTCTTCCTTCGTTTCTCCGTTTCTTTCTTCGTTTCTCCGCTTCTTTCTTCGTTTATCCGTTTCATCCTTCGTTTCTCCGTTTCTTTCTCCGTTTCTCGGGTTATTTCTTCGTTTCTCCATTTACTTCTCCGATTCTCCGTTTCTTTCTTCGTTTCTCCGTTTCTTTCTTCGTTTCTTCGTTTCTTTCTTCTTTTCTCCGTTTCTTTCATCGTGTATCCGTTTCTTTGTTCGTTTCTCCGTTCCTTTCTTCGATTCTCCGTTTCTTTCTTAGTTTCTCCATTTATTTCTCCGATTCTCCGTTTCTTTCTTCGTTTCTCCGTTTCTTTCTCCGTTTATTTGTTCGTTTCTCCATTTATTTCTCCGTTTCTCCGTTTCTTTGTTCGTTTCTCCGTTTCTTTGTTCGTTTCCCCGTTTCTTTCTCCGTTTCTCGGTTTATTTCTTCGTTTCTCCATTTATTTCTCCGATTCTCCGTTTCTTTCTTCGTTTCTCCGTTTTTTTCTCCGTTTATTTGTTCGTTTCTCCATTTATTTCTCCGTTTCTCCGTTTCTTTCTTCGTTTCTACGTTTCTTTTTTCGTTTCTACGTTTCTTTCTTCTTTTCTCCGTTTCTTTCATCGTGTATCCGTTTCTTTGTTCGTTTCTCCGTTCCTTTCTTCGTTTATCCGTTTCATCCTTCGTTTCTCCGTTTCTTTCTCCGTTTCTCGGGTTATTTCTTCGTTTCTCCATTTACTTCTCCGATTCTCCGTTTCTTTCTTCGTTTCTCCGTTTCTTTCTTCGTTTCTTCGTTTCTTTCTTCGTTTTTCCGTTTCTTTCATCGTTTCTCCGTTTCTTTGTTCGTTTGTCCGTTCCTTTCTTCGTTTCTCCGTTTATTTCTTCGTTTCTCCATTTATTTCTCCGTTTCTCCGTTTCTTTCGTCGTTTCTCCGGTTCTTTGTTCGTTTCTCCGTTTCTTTGTTCGGTTCCCCGTTTCTTTGTTCGTTTCTCCGTTCCTTTCTGCATTTCTCCGATTATTTGTTCGTTTCGCCATTTAATTCTCCGTTTCTCCGTTTCTTTGTTCGTTTCTCCGTTTCTTTGTCCGTTTCTCCGTTTCTTTCTCCGTTTCTCGGTTTATTTCTTCGTTTCTCCATTTATTTCTCCGATTCTCCGTTTCTTTCTTCGTTTCTCCGTTTCTTTCTTCGTTTCTCCGTTTATTTGTTCGTTCCGCCATTTATTTCTCCGCTTCTCCGTTTCTTTGTTCGTTTCTTCGTTTCTTTGTTCGTTTCTCCGTTTCTTTGTTCGTTTCACCGTTTCTTTGTTCGTTTCTCCGTTTCTTTGCTCGTTTCTCCGTTTCTTTCTCCGTTTCTCGGGTTATTTCTTCGTTTCTCCATTTATTTCTCCGTTTCTCCGTTTCTTTCTTCGTTTCTCCGTTCCTTTTTTCGTTTCTACGTTTCTTTCTTCTTTTCTCCGTTTCTTTCATCGTGTATCCGTTTCTTTGTTCGTTTCTCCGTTCCTTTCTTCGATTCTCCGTTTCTTTCTTAGTTTCTCCATTTATTTCTCCGATTCTCCGTTTCTTTCTTCGTTTCTCCGTTTCTTTCTCCGTTTATTTGTTCGTTTCTCCATTTATTTCTCCGTTTCTCCGTTTCTTTGTTCGTTTCTCCGTTTCTTTGTTCGTTTCCCCGTTTCTTTCTCCGTTTCTCGGTTTATTTCTTCGTTTCTCCATTTATTTCTCCAATTCTCTGTTTCTTTCTTCGTTTCTCCGTTTCTTTCTCCGTTTATTTGTTCGTTTCGCCATTTATTTCTCCGTTTCTCCGTTTCTTTCGTCGTTTCTCCGGTTCTTTGTTCGTTTCTCCGTTTCTTTGTTCGTTTCTCCGTTTCTTTGTTCGTTTCTCCGTTTCTTTGTTCGTTTCTCCGTTCCTTTCTTCGTTTCTCCGTTTATTTGTTCGTTTCGCCATTTATTTCTCCGTTTCTCCGTTTCTTTGTTCGTTTCTTCGTTTCTTTGTTCGTATCTTCGTTTCTTTGTTCGTTTCTCCGTTTCTTTGATCGTTCTCCGTTTCCTTGTTCGTTTCTCCGTTTCTTTGTTCGTTTCTCCGTTTCTTTCTCCGTTTCTCGGTTTATTTCTTCATTTCTCCATTTATTTCTCCGATTCTCCGTTTCATTCTTCGATTGTTCGTTTCTTTCTTCGTTACTCCGCTTCTTTCTTCGTTTATCCGTTTCATCCTTCGTTTCTCCGTTTCTTTCTTCGTTTCTCGGGTTATTTCTTCGTTTCTCCATTTACTTCTCCGATTCTCCGTTTCTTTCTTCGTTTCTCCGTTTCTTTCTTCGTTTCTTCGTTTCTTTCTTCGTTTTTCCGTTTCTTTCATCGTTTCTCCGTTTCTTTGTTCGTTTGTCCGTTCCTTTCTTCGTTTCTCCGTTTATTTCTCCGTTTCTCCATTTATTTCTCCGTTTCTCCGTTTCTTTCGTCGTTTCTCCGGTTCTTTGTTCGTTTCTCCGTTTCTTTGTTCGGTTCCCCGTTTCTTTGTTCGTTTCTCCGTTCCTTTCTTCATTTCTCCGATTATTTGTTCGTTTCGGCATTTATTTCTCTGTTTCTCCGTTTCTATGTTCGTTTCTCCGTTTCTTTGTTCGCTTCTCCGTTTCCTTCTCCGTTTCTCGGTTTATTTCTTCGTTTCTCCATTTATTTCTCCAATTCTCTGTTTCTTTCTTCGTTTCTCCGTTTCTTTCTTCGTTTCTTTGTTCGTTTCTCTATTTCATTGTTCGTTTCTCCGTTTCTTTCTTCGTTTCTTTGTTCGTTTCTCCGTTTCTTTGCTCGTTTCTCCGTTTCTTTGTCCGTTTCTCCGTTTCTTTCTCCGTTTCTCGGTTTATTTCTTCGTTTCTCCATTTATTTCTCCGATTCTCCGTTTCTTCCTTCGTTTCTCCGTTTCTTTCTTCGTTTCTCCGCTTCTTTCTTCGTTTCTTCGTTTCTTTCTTCGTTTCTCCGTTTCTTTCATCGTTTCTCCGTTTCTTTCTTCGTTTATCCGTTTCATCCTTCGTTTCTCCGTTTCTTTCTCCGTTTCTCGGGTTATTTCTTCGTTTCTCCATCTACTTCACCGATTCTCCGTTTCTTTCGTCGTTTCTCCGGTTCTTTGTTCGTTTCTCCGTTTCTTTGTTCGTTTCTCCGTTTCTTTGTTCGTTTCGCCGTTCCTTTCTTCATTTCTCAGATTATTTGTTCTTTTCGCCATTTATTTCTCCGTTTCTCCGTTTCTTTGTTCGTTTCTCCGTTTCCTTCTCCGTTTCTCGGTTTATTTATTCGTTTCTCCATTTATTTCTCCAACTCTCCGTTTCTTTCTTCGTTTCTCAGTTTCTTTCTCCGTTTCTTTGTTGGTTTCTCTATTTCTTTGTTCGTTCTCCGTTCCTTTCTTCGTTTCACCGTTTATTTGTTCGTTTCTCCATTTATTTCTCCGATTCTCCGTTTCTTTCTTCGTTTCTTCGTTTCTTTCCCCGTTTCTTACTCCGTTTCTTTGTTCGTTTCCTCGTTTCTTTGTTCGTTTCTTCGTTTCTTTGTTCGTTTCTTCGTTTCTTTTTTCGTTTCTCTGTTTCTTTCTTCGTTTCTTCGTTTCTTTCTTCGTTTCTCCGTTTCTTTCATCGTTTCTCCGTTTCTTCGTTCGTTTGTCCGTTCCTTTCTTCGTTTCTCCGTTTCTTTCTTCGTTTCTCCATTTATTTCTCGGTTTCTCCGTTTCTTTCGTCGTTTCTCCGGTTCTTTGTTCGTTTCTCCGTTTCTTTGTTCGTTTCTCCGTTTCTTTCTCCGTTTCTCGGTTTATTTCTTCGTTTCTCCATTTATTTCTCCGATTCTCCGTTTCTTTCTTCGTTTCTCCGTTTCTTTCTCCGTTTCTCGGGTTATTTCTTCGTTTCTCCATTTACTTCTCCGATTCTCCGTTTCTTTCGTCGTTTCTCCGGTTCTTTGTTCGTTTCTCCGTTTCTTTGTTCGTTTCTCCGTTTCTTTGTTCGTTTCTCCGTTCCTTTCTTCATTTCTCAGATTATTTGTTCGTTTCGCCATTTATTTCTCCGTTTCTCCGTTTCTTTGTTCGTTTCTCCGTTTCCTTCTCCGTTTCTCGGTTTATTTATTCGTTTCTCCATTTATTTCTCCAACTCTCCGTTTCTTTCTTCGTTTCTCAGTTTCTTTCTCCGTTTCTTTGTTGGTTTCTCTATTTCTTTGTTCGTTCTCCGTTCCTTTCTTCGTTTCACCGTTTATTTGTTCGTTTCTCCATTTATTTCTCCGATTCTCCGTTTCTTTCTTCGTTTCTCCGTTTCTTTCCCTGTTTCTTACTCCGTTTCTTTGTTCGTTTCCTCGTTTCTTTGTTCGTTTCTTCGTTTCTTTGTTCGTTTCTTCGTTTCTTTTTTCGTTTCTCAGATTCTTTCTTCGTTTCTTCGTTTCTTTCTTCGTTTCTCCGTTTCTTTCATCGTTTCTCCGTTTCTTCGTTCGTTTGTCCGTTCCTTTCTTCGTTTCTCCGTTTGTTTCTTCGTTTCTCCATTTATTTCTCGGTTTCTCCGTTTCTTTCGTCGTTTCTCCGGTTCTTTGTTCGTTTCTCCGTTTCTTTGTTCGTTTCTCCGTTTCTTTCTCCGTTTCTCGGTTTATTTCTTCGTTTCTCCATTTATTTCTCCGATTCTCCGTTTCTTTCTTCGTTTCTCCGTTTCTTTCTCCGTTTATTTGTTCGTTTCGCCATTTATTTCTCCGTTTCTCCGTTTCTTTCGTCGTTTCTCCGGTTCTTTGTTCGTTTCTCCGTTTCTTTGTTCGTTTCTCCGTTTCTTTGTTCGTTTCTCCGTTTCTTTGTTCGTTTCTCCGTTCCTTTCTTCGTTTCGCCATTTATTTCTCCGTTTCTCCGTTTCTTTGTTCGTTTCTTCGTTTCTTTGTTCGTATCTTCGTTTCTTTGTTCGTTTCTCCGTTTCTTTGATCGTTCTCCGTTTCCTTGTTCGTTTCTCCGTTTCTTTGTTCGTTTCTCCGTTTCTTTCTCCGTTTCTCGGTTTATTTCTTCGTTTCTCCATTTATTTCTCCGATTCTCCGTTTCTTTCTTCGTTTCTCCGTTTCTTTCTCCGTTTATTTGTTCGTTTCTCCATTTATTTCTCCGTTTCTCCGTTTCTTTGTTCGTTTCCTCGTTTCTTTGTTCGTGTCTTCGTTTCTTTGTTCGTTTCTTCGTTTCTTTTTTCGTTTCTCAGATTCTTTCTTCGTTTCTTCGTTTCTTTCTTCGTTTCTCCGTTTCTTTCATCGTTTCTCCGTTTCTTCGTTCGTTTGTCCGTTCCTTTCTTCGTTTCTCCGTTTGTTTCTTCGTTTCTCCATTTATTTCTCGGTTTCTCCGTTTCTTTCGTCGTTTCTCCGGTTCTTTGTTCGTTTCTCCGTTTCTTTGTTCGTTTCTCCGTTTCTTTCTCCGTTTCTCGGTTTATTTCTTCGTTTCTCCATTTATTTCTCCGATTCTCCGTTTCTTTCTTCGTTTCTCCGTTTCTTTCTCCGTTTATTTGTTCGTTTCGCCATTTATTTCTCCGTTTCTCCGTTTCTTTCGTCGTTTCTCCGGTTCTTTGTTCGTTTCTCCGTTTCTTTGTTCGTTTCTCCGTTTCTTTGTTCGTTTCTCCGTTTCTTTGTTCGTTTCTCCGTTCCTTTCTTCGTTTCTCCGTTTATTTGTTCGTTTCGCCATTTATTTCTCCGTTTCTCCGTTTCTTTGTTCGTTTCTTCGTTTCTTTGTTCGTATCTTCGTTTCTTTGTTCGTTTCTCCGTTTCTTTGATCGTTCTCCGTTTCCTTGTTCGTTTCTCCGTTTCTTTGTTCGTTTCTCCGTTTCTTTCTCCGTTTCTCGGTTTATTTCTTCGTTTCTCCATTTATTTCTCCGATTCTCCGTTTCTTTCTTCGTTTCTCCGTTTCTTTCTCCGTTTATTTGTTCGTTTCTCCATTTATTTCTCCGTTTCTCCGTTTCATTGTTCGTTTCTTCGTTTCTTTCTTCGTTTCTCGGTTTATTTCTTCGTTTCTCCATTTATTTCTCCGATTCTCCGTTTCTTTCTTCGTTTCTCCGTTTCTTTTTTCGTTTCTACCTTTCTTTCTTCTTTTCTCCGTTTCTTTCATCGTGTATCCGTCTCTTTGTTCGTTTCTCCGTTCCTTTCTTCGATTCTCCGTTTCTTTCTTAGTTTCTCCATTTATTTCTCCGTTTCTCCGTTTCTTTCTTCGTTTCTCCGTTTCTTTCTCCGTTTCTCAGTTTATTTCTTCATTTCTCCATTTATTTCTCCGATTCTCCGTTTCTTTCTTCGATTGTTCGTTTCTTTCTTCGTTACTCCGTTTCTTTCTTCGTTTATCCGTTTCATCCTTCGTTTCTCCGTTTCTTTCTCCGTTTCTCGGGTTATTTCTTCGTTTCTCCATTTACTTCTCCGATTCTCCGTTTCTTTCTTCGTTTCTCCGTTTCTTTCTTCGTTTCTTCGTTTCTTTCTTCGTTTTTCCGTTTCTTTCATCGTTTCTCCGTTTCTTTGTTCGTTTGTCCGTTCCTTTCTTCGTTTCTCCGTTTATTTCTTCGTTTCTCCATTTATTTCTCCGTTTCTCCGTTTCTTTCGTCGTTTCTCCGGTTCTTTGTTCGTTTCTCCGTTTCTTTGTTCGGTTCCCCGTTTCTTTGTTCGTTTCTCCGTTCCTTTCTGCATTTCTCCGATTACTTGTTCGTTTCGCCATTTAATTCTCCGTTTCTCCGTTTCTTTGTTCGTTTCTCCGTTTCTTTGTCCGTTTCTCGGTTTATTTCTTCGTTTCTCCATTTATTTCTCCGATTCTCCGTTTCTTTCTTCGTTTCTCCGTTTCTTTCTTCGTTTCTCCGTTTATTTGTTCGTTCCGCCATTTATTTCTCCGCTTCTCCGTTTCTTTGTTCGTTTCTTCGTTTCTTTGTTCGTTTCTCCGTTTCTTTGTTCGTTTCTCCGTTTCTTTGTCCGTTTCTCCGTTTCTTTGCTCGTTTCTCCGTTTCTTTCTCCGTTTCTCGGGTTATTTCTTCGTTTCTCCATTTATTTCTCCGATTCTCCGTTTCTTTCTTCGTTTCTCCGTTTCTTTCCCCGTTTCTTACTCCGTTTCTTTGTTCGTTTCCTCGTTTCTTTGTTCGTTTCTCCGTGTCTTTCTTCGTTTCTCCGTTTATTTGTTCGTTCCGCCATTTATTTCTCCGCTTCTCCGTTTCTTTGTTCGTTTCTTCGTTTCTTTGTTCGTTTCTTCGTTTCTTTGTTCGTTTCTCTGTTTCTTTCTTCGTGTCTTCGTTTCTTTCTTCCTTTCTCCGTTTCTTTCATCGTTTCTCCGTTTCTTTGTTCGTTTCTCCGTTCCTTTCTTCGATTCTCCGTTTCTTTCTTAGTTTCTCCATTTATTTCTCCGTTTCTCCGTTTCTTTCTTCGTTTCTCCGTTTCTTTCTCCGTTTCTCGGTTTATTTCTTCATTTCTCCATTTATTTCTCCGATTCTCCGTTTCTTTCTTCGATTGTTCGTTTCTTTCTTCGTTACTCCGTTTCTTTCTTCGTTTATCCGTTTCATCCTTCGTTTCTCCGTTTCTTTCTCCGTTTCTCGGGTTATTTCTTCGTTTCTCCATTTACTTCTCCGATTCTCCGTTTCTTTCTTCGTTTCTCCGTTTCTTTCTTCGTTTCTTCGTTTCTTTCTTCGTTTTTCCGTTTCTTTCATCGTTTCTCCGTTTCTTTGTTCGTTTGTCCGTTCCTTTCTTCGTTTCTCCGTTTATTTCTTCGTTTCTCCATTTATTTCTCCGTTTCTCCGTTTCTTTCGTCGTTTCTCCGGTTCTTTGTTCGTTTCTCCGTTTCTTTGTTCGGTTCCCCGTTTCTTTGTTCGTTTCTCCGTTCCTTTCTGCATTTCTCCGATTACTTGTTCGTTTCGCCATTTAATTCTCCGTTTCTCCGTTTCTTTGTTCGTTTCTCCGTTTCTTTGTCCGTTTCTCCGTTTCTTTCTCCGTTTCTCGGTTTATTTCTTCGTTTCTCCATTTATTTCTCCGATTCTCCGTTTCTTTCTTCGTTTCTCCGTTTCTTTCTTCGTTTCTCCGTTTATTTGTTCGTTCCGCCATTTATTTCTCCGCTTCTCCGTTTCTTTGTTCGTTTCTCCGTTTCTTTGTTCGTTTCACCGTTTCTTTGTTCGTTTCTCCGTTTCTTTGCTCGTTTCTCCGTTTCTTTCTCCGTTTCTCGGGTTATTTCTTCGTTTCTCCATTTATTTCTCCGATTCTCCGTTTCTTTCTTCGTTTCTCCGTTTCTTTCCCCGTTTCTTACTCCGTTTCTTTGTTCGTTTCCTCGTTTCTTTGTTCGTTTCTCCGTTTCTTTCGTCGTTTCTCCGGTTCTTTGTTCGTTTCTCCGTTTCTTTGTTCGTTTCTCCGTTTCTTTCTCCGTTTCTCGGTTTATTTCTTCGTTTCTCCATTTATTTCTCCGATTCTCCGTTTCTTTCTTCGTTTCTCCGTTTCTTTCTCCGTTTATTTGTTCGTTTCGCCATTTATTTCTCCGTTTCTCCGTTTCTTTCGTCGTTTCTCCGGTTCTTTGTTCGTTTCTCCGTTTCTTTGTTCGTTTCTCCGTTCCTTTGTTCTTTTCTCCGTTTCTTTGTTCGTTTCTCCGTTTCTTTGTTCGTTTCTCCGTTTCTTTGTTCGTTTCTCCGTTTCTTTGTTCGTTTCTCCGTTCCTTTCTTCATTTCTCAGATTATTTGTTCGTTTCGCCATTTATTTCTCCGTTTCGCCGTTTCTTTGTTCGTTTCTCCGTTTCCTTCTCCGTTTCTCGGTTTATTTATTCGTTTCTCCATTTATTTCTCCAACTCTCCGTTTCTTTCTTCGTTTCTCAGTTTCTTTCTCCGTTTCTTTGTTGGTTTCTCTATTTCTTTGTTCGTTCTCCGTTCCTTTCTTCGTTTCACCGTTTATTTGTTCGTTTCGCCATTTAGTTCTCCGTTTCTCCGTTTCTTTCTCCGTTTCTTTGTTCGTTTCTCTATTTCTTTGTTCGTTTCTCCGTTTCTTTCTTCGTTTCTTCGTTTCTTTGTTCGTTTCTCCGTTCCATTGTTCGTTTCTCCGTTTCTTTGTGTTTCTCGGTTTCTTTCTCCGTGTCTCGGTTTATTTCTTCGTTTCTCCATTTATTTCTCCGATTCTCCGTTTCTTTCTTCGTTTCTCCGTTTCTTTCTTCGTTTCTCCGTTTATTTGTTCGTTCCGCCATTTATTTCTCCGCTTCTCCGTTTCTTTGTTCGTTTCTTCGTTTCTTTGTTCGTTTCTCCGTTTCTTTGTTCGTTTCTCCGTTTCTTTGTCCGTTTCTCCGTTTCTTTGCTCGTTTCTCCGTTTCTTTCTCCGTTTCTCGGGTTATTTCTTCGTTTCTCCATTTATATCTCCGATTCTCCGTTTCTTTCTTCGTTTCTCCGTTTCTTTCCCCGTTTCTTACTCCGTTTCTTTGTTCGTTTCCTCGTTTCTTTGTTCGTTTCTCCGTGTCTTTCTTCGTTTCTCCGTTTATTTGTTCGTTCCGCCATTTATTTCTCCGCTTCTCCGTTTCTTTGTTCGTTTCTTCGTTTCTTTGTTCGTTTCTTCGTTTCTTTGTTCGTTTCTCTGTTTCTTTCTTCGTGTCTTCGTTTCTTTCTTCGTTTCTCCGTTTCTTTCATCGTTTCTCCGTTTCTTTGTTCGTTTGTCCGTTCCTTTCTTCGTTTCTCCGTTTGTTTCTTCGTTTCTCCATTTATTTCTCGGTTTCTCCGTTTCTTTCGTCGTTTCTCCGGTTCTTTGTTCGTTTCTCCGTTTCTTTGTTCGTTTCTCCGTTTCTTTCTCCGTTTCTCGGTTTATTTCTTCGTTTCTCCATTTATTTCTCCGATTCTCCGTTTCTTTCTTCGTTTCTCCGTTTCTTTTTTCGTTTCTACGTTTCTTTCTTGTTTTCTCCGTTTCTTTCATCGTGTATCCGTCTCTTTGTTCGTTTCTCCGTTCCTTTCTTCGATTCTCCGTTTCTTTCTTAGTTTCTCCATTTATTTCTCCGTTTCTCCGTTTCTTTCTTCGTTTCTCCGTTTCTTTCTCCGTTTCTCGGTTTATTTCTTCATTTCTCCATTTATTTCTCCGATTCTCCGTTTCTTTCTTCGATTGTTCGTTTCTTTCTTCGTTACTCCGTTTCTTTCTTCGTTTATCCGTTTCATCCTTCGTTTCTCCGTTTCTTTCTCCGTTTCTCGGGTTATTTCTTCGTTTCTCCATTTACTTCTCCGATTCTCCGTTTCTTTCTTCGTTTCTCCGTTTCTTTCTTCGTTTCTTCGTTTCTTTCTTCGTTTTTCCGTTTCTTTCATCGTTTCTCCGTTTCTTTGTTCGTTTGTCCGTTCCTTTCTTCGTTTCTCCGTTTATTTCTTCGTTTCTCCATTTATTTCTCCGTTTCTCCGTTTCTTTCGTCGTTTCTCCGGTTCTTTGTTCGTTTCTCCGTTTCTTTGTTCGGTTCCCCGTTTCTTTGTTCGTTTCTCCGTTCCTTTCTGCATTTCTCCGATTATTTGTTCGTTTCGCCATTTAATTCTCCGTTTCTCCGTTTCTTTGTTCGTTTCTCCGTTTCTTTGTCCGTTTCTCCGTTTCTTTCTCCGTTTCTCGGTTTATTTCTTCGTTTCTCCATTTATTTCTCCGATTCTCCGTTTCTTTCTTCGATTCTCCGTTTCTTTCTTCGTTTCTCCGTTTATTTGTTCGTTCCGCCATTTATTTCTCCGCTTCTCCGTTTCTTTGTTCGTTTCTTCGTTTCTTTGTTCGTTTCTCCGTTTCTTTGTTCGTTTCACCGTTTCTTTGTTCGTTTCTCCGTTTCTTTGCTCGTTTCTCCGTTTCTTTCTCCGTTTCTCGGGTTATTTCTTCGTTTCTCCATTTATTTCTCCGATTCTCCGTTTCTTTCTTCGTTTCTCCGTTTCTTTCTTCGTTTCTCCGTTTATTTGTTCGTTCCGCCATTTATATCTCCGCTTCTCCGTTTCTTTGTTCGTTTCTCCGGTTCTTTGTTCGTTTCTCCGTTTCTTTGTTCGTTTCTCCGTTTCTTTCTCCGTTTCTCGGTTTATTTCTTCGTTTCTCCATTTATTTCTCCGATTCTCCGTTTCTTTCTTCGTTTCTCCGTTTCTTTCTCCGTTTATTTGTTCGTTTCGCCATTTATTTCTCCGTTTCTCCGTTTCTTTCGTCGTTTCTCCGGTTCTTTGTTCGTTTCTCCGTTTCTTTGTTCGTTTCTCCGTTCCTTTGTTCGTTTCTCCGTTTCTTTGTTCGTTTCTCCGTTTCTTTGTTCGTTTCTCCGTTTCTTTGTTCGTTTCTCCGTTCCTTTCTTCATTTCTCAGATTATTTGTTCGTTTCGCCATTTATATCTCCGTTTCGCCGTTTCTTTGTTCGTTTCTCCGTTTCCTTCTCCGTTTCTCGGTTTATTTATTCGTTTCTCCATTTATTTCTCCAACTCTCCGTTTCTTTCTTCGTTTCTCCGTTTCTTTCTACGTTTCTCCGTTTATTTGTTCGTTCCGCCATTTATTTCTCCGCTTCTCCGTTTCTTTGTTCGTTTCTTCGTTTCTCCGTTTCTTTGTTCGTTTCTCCGTTTCTTTGTCCGTTTCTCCGTTTCTTTGCTCGTTTCTCCGTTTCTTTCTCCGTTTCTCGGGTTATTTCTTCGTTTCTCCATTTATTTCTCCGATTCTCCGTTTCTTTCTTCGTTTCTCCGTTTCTTTCTTCGTTTCTCCGTTTATTTGTTCGTTCCGCCATTTATATCTCCGCTTCTCCGTTTCTTTGTTCGTTTCTCCGGTTCTTTGTTCGTTTCTCCGTTTCTTTGTTCGTTTCTCCGTTTCTTTCTCCGTTTCTCGGTTTATTTCTTCGTTTCTCCATTTATTTCTCCGATTCTCCGTTTCTTTCTTCGTTTCTCCGTTTCTTTCTCCGTTTATTTGTTCGTTTCGCCATTTATTTCTCCGTTTCTCCGTTTCTTTCGTCGTTTCTCCGGTTCTTTGTTCGTTTCTCCGTTTCTTTGTTCGTTTCTCCGTTCCTTTGTTCGTTTCTCCGTTTCTTTGTTCGTTTCTCCGTTTCTTTGTTCGTTTCTCCGTTTCTTTGTTCGTTTCTCCGTTCCTTTCTTCATTTCTCAGATTATTTGTTCGTTTCGCCATTTATTTCTCCGTTTCGCCGTTTCTTTGTTCGTTTCTCCGTTTCCTTCTCCGTTTCTCGGTTTATTTATTCGTTTCTCCATTTATTTCTCCAACTCTCCGTTTCTTTCTTCGTTTCTCCGTTTCTTTCTACGTTTCTCCGTTTATTTGTTCGTTCCGCCATTTATTTCTCCGCTTCTCCGTTTCTTTGTTCGTTTCTTCGTTTCTCCGTTTCTTTGTTCGTTTCTCCGTTTCTTTGTCCGTTTCTCCGTTTCTTTGCTCGTTTCTCCGTTTCTTTCTCCGCTTCTCGGGTTATTTCTTCGTTTCTCCATTTATTTCTCCGATTCTCCGTTTCTTTCTTCGTTTCTCCGTTTCTTTCTCCGTTTATTTGTTCGTTTCGCCATTTATTTCTCCGTTTCTCCGTTTCTTTCGTCGTTCCTCCGGTTCTTTGTTCGTTTCTCCGTTTCTTTGTTCGTTTCTCCGTTTCTTTGTTCGTTTCTCCGTTTCTTTGTTCGTTTCTCCGTTCCTTTCTTCATTTCTCAGATTATTTGTTCGTTTCGCCATTTATTTCTCCGTTTCGCCGTTTCTTTGTTCGTTTCTCCGTTTCTTTCTCCGTTTCTCGGGTTATTTCTTCGTTTCTCCATTTATTTCTCCGATTCTCCGTTTCTTTCTTCGTTTCTCCGTTTCTTTCTTCGTTTCTCCGTTTATTTGTTCGTTCCGCCATTTATATCTCCGCTTCTCCGTTTCTTTGTTCGTTTCTTCGTTTCTTTGTTCGTTTCTCCGTTTCTTTGATCGTTCTCCGTTTCCTTGTTCGTTTCTCCGTTTCTTTGTTCGTTTCTCCGTTTCTTTCTCCGTTTCTCGGTTTATTTCTTCGTTTCTCCATTTATTTCTCCGATTCTCCGTTTCTTTCTTCGTTTCTCCGTTTTTTTCTCCGTTTATTTGTTCGTTTCTCCATTTATTTCTCCGTTTCTCCGTTTCTTTCTTCGTTTCTACGTTTCTTTTTTCGTTTCTACGTTTCTTTCTTCTTTTCTCCGTTTCTTTCATCGTGTATCCGTTTCTTTGTTCGTTTCTCCGTTCCTTTCTTTGATTCTCCGTTTCTTTCTAAGTTTCTCCATTTATTTCTCCGTTTCTCCGTTTCTTTCTTCGTTTCTCCGTTTCTTTCTCCGTTTCTCGGTTTATTTCTTCGTTTCTCCATTTATTTCTCCGATTCTCCGTTTCTTTCTTCGATTGTTCGTTTCTTTCTTCGTTACTCCATTTCTTTCTTCGTTTATCCGTTTCATCCTTCGTTTCTCCGTTTCTTTCTCCGTTTCTCGGGTTATTTCTTCGTTTCTCCATTTACTTCTCCGATTCTCCGTTTCTTTCTTCGTTTCTCCGTTTCTTTCTTCGTTTCTTCGTTTCTTTCTTCGTTTTTCCGTTTCTTTCATCGTTTCTCCGTTTCTTTGTTCGTTTGTCCGTTCCTTTCTTCGTTTCTCCGTTTATTTCTTCGTTTCTCCATTTATTTCTCCGTTTCTCCGTTTCTTTCGTCGTTTCTCCGGTTCTTTGTTCGTTTCTCCGTTTCTTTGTTCGGTTCCCCGTTTCTTTGTTCGTTTCTCCGTTCCTTTCTGCATTTCTCCGATTATTTGTTCGTTTCGCCATTTATTTCTCCGTTTCTCCGTTTCTATGTTCGTTTCTCCGTTTCTTTCTTCGTTTCTCCGTTTCCTTCTCCGTTTCTCGGTTTATTTCTTCCTTTCTCCATTTATTTCTCCAATTCTCTGTTTCTTTCTTCGTTTCTCCGTTTCTTTCTCCGTTTCTTTGTTCGTTTCTCTATTTCATTGTTCGTTTCTCCGTTTCTTTCTTCGTTTCTTTCTTCGTTTCTTCGTTTCTTTCTTTGTTTCTCCGTTTCTTTCATCGTTTCTCCGTTTCTTTCTTCGCTTCCCCGTTTATTTCTTCGTTTCTCCGTTTATTTCTCCGTTTCTCCGTTTCTTTCGTCGTTTCTCCGGTTCTTTCTTCGTTTCTTTGTTCGTTTCTCCGTTTCTTTGTTCGTTTCTCCGTTTCTTTGTCCGTTTCTCCGTTTCTTTCTCCGTTTCTCGGTTTATTTCTTCGTTTCTCCATTTATTTCTCCGATTCTCCGTTTCTTTCTTCGTTTCTCCGTTTCTTTGTTCGTTTCTTCGTGTCTTTCTTCGCTTCTCCGTTTCTTTCTTCGTTTCTCCGTTTCTTTCTTCGTTTCTCCGTTTCTTCCTTCGTTTCTTCGTTTCTCCGTTTCTCCGTTTCTCCGTTTCTCCGTTTCTCCGTTTCTCCGTTTCTCCGTTTCTCCGTTTCTCCGTTTCTCCGTTTCTCCGTTTCTCCGTTTCTCCGTTTCTCCGTTTCTCCGTTTCTCCGTTTCTCCGTTTCTCCGTTTCTCCGTTTCTCCGTTTCTCCGTTTCTCCGTTTCTCCGTTTCTCCGTTTCTCCGTTTCTCCGTTTCTCCGTTTCTCCGTTTCTCCGTTTCTCCGTTTCTCCGTTTCTCCGTTTCTCCGTTTCTCCGTTGCTCCGTTTCTCCGTTTCTCCGTTTCTCCGTTTCTCCGTTTCTCCGTTTCTCCGTTTCTCCGTTTCTCCGTTTCTCCGTTTCTCCGTTTCTCCGTTTCTCCGTTTCTCCATTTCTCCGTTTCTCCGTTTCTCCGTTTCTCCGTTTCTCCGTTTAGATTAAATGATTATAATAATTTTGATCGTACTTCAAAGTAAAGAGATGTTTCTTAAAGTTTTAAAACATGGAAAGTAATAATTGTCTATGAGATATATCAATTTAACATTTGATTAATACTTGAAGAATCGAAATTTGTGGTATTTTCCTGATACCAAAGGTTGAAATTCAGGCATAAATTTTAGAAAATGTTTGATTTTGGGACTCTTGGTGTCAGTGTACGATATGCGAGGAAGTGGCACGATTTCGCGGATTCTTAGAATTGACGTCAAATTCCACGAATTTCCGCGAATCGAAATTTTGTTGTACTTTCGAACGAATTTCTGAATCATGGATCCCGATTTTCTTTGTATCAGGAGAACATGATAGTTGAGGACATATAGTTTTAAGTAGTTTTAGCAGTTTGATGGGATCGGGTTAAAAAAGTGGAAACAAATAATGGACAAAAATAAAGTTTCTGCTGTCAGTGAAATTGATTTTATTTCAATACATCAATTGAACTTGTTGAAAGTACTGTACCGTAAAGTACTCTACTGTACCATAAAAATTACTATTCTAAACTCGCAGCCGATTAGCTCAGTACTACCCACGACGAATAATTACTGTTCGTCGCGAGTAATACCGATTACCAGGTCTCACCACGTGGAGGTTGCTGCGAGCGGAGACCCGGAGAGAGATAGATGGAATCAAAGTTCCATCGATCTCCCTCGACACCCGATACAAACGAAGATACTAAACCAAAGAGATGGAAGGAATCAATGTTCCTTCGATCTCCTCGTTTAGTTCTGCCAAGCAATTACATTATGGAAAAATTAGGCAAAATTGGAAAAGACGCGACACGAACCGTGCAGTTGGTCCTACTAGGTCGGTCCCGTTTCCCCTCAGTGGGCCCGATTAAAGACGAAATGCACGACGCCGTCCACTCATATAGAGTGCCCCGTTTCTCCCAACTCCGCGTCAGGAACCACGCAAAGCGTGGACCTGACTCACGGAGGACGCCGAAGAGAGGGTCTTATGGCACAGGGCTTCCACAGGGACCGATGCGAACACCTGCCTCTGTGGTCGCAGCATGTTCTCTCTGGAAGCGGATGCACCAGAAGAGACGGCGATCGACCGTTCGGACCACCTACACGGCCGGTCACTTGCTTATGCAACAAGCAGTGATGACCGGGCTGAAGAACGAGGAAGCGAGCAAAAATAAGCTAAAGATTGGATAATTGCTTGACAGATAACAGATATTTGTACACGGTGGCCTTAAAATTAACTTATTCCAAGCTTAACTAAAGATCCCACGGCGGTTGCGACGATAGTGTCCTCTTCGTTCTTCGTTCTTTGTTCTTCGTTCTTCGTTCTTCGTCCTTCGTTCTTCGTTCTTCGTTCTTCGTTCTTCGTTCTTCGTTCTTCGTTCTTCGTTCTTCGTTCTTCGTTCTTCGTTCTTCGTTCTTCGTTCTTCGTTCTTCGTTCTTCGTTCTTCGTTCTTCGTTCTTCGTTCTTCGTTCTTCGTTCTCCGGTGTGCCTACCTAAGAGAAACCTAAAGTCAAGGCATGATAAAAAAATGGTAGAAAATAGAAATGAAGTTGGTTAGTGATTAAATACAGTCATTCAGTAACAAAGGAAATAAAGGCAAGAATGACAAAAAAATAAACATGGAAAAACAAGTACAAAGTAAAATCAGAGAACAAATAAAATAAATTACAGAAAGAAACAATTAAAAACCAAAGAAAGGATTGAGAGAATGGTCGCCAGTACTGACCACCGCCTACCGGCGGCCAGTACCGGTTACCAAGGTGGGGGTCCCCCTTCCATAAACCTAAAACGAAGAGATCCATCCACCTCCGAGGCTCCAGGAAGAATGAAATTTTAAACAACCGAGGGCTCCTTATATACCCTCCGTAAGGTCACTTACCGGTTCTTCCATTGTCTTTGTTCGATCTAATCGAAATTTTCGAAGGCGAACGGTTTCGGTGAATGTTTGTTCATTTCCGCGATTGTTACTAACATTTATACATGTTCCCAATATTGATCGAACAATGTGCATCTTATTTATGTATTGCAATTAATTAAGAAACTTATAGTAATTGATTTTGATCGAGACTCGATGTTAAAACGTGTTTCGTAAAGTTTTTAAGCATGGAAAGTAACAATTGTTCATTAAATGCATTAAGTTAACATTTGTTTAATTCTTATAATTTACACAATACGCGTAGAAGTTGTGTTTTTTACATAAAAGTGCCGAAATTCAATTAATCGCTTTTTTAGATAGAAAAATCATCGCGATGAAGACTTGTGAATCGATAATCGATACCTGTAGCCTTGAAAATGTCAGTTGGATCTCAGCGAAAAATTCCTTCACGAACAAAGAATATTTCAACGAAATGATATTTTAAGCCATTATTTATACTAGAACATTGTTAATAATTGTTTAATCTACAGTCCTACGACGGTTGATAATAAGTATGATAAATAAACATCGAGATATTGCGAAATCTTCGAAGGCGGACGGTTTCGGTTAATGTTTGTTCATTTCCGCGATTGTTATTAACATTTATGCATGTTCCCAATATTGATCGAACAATATGCATCTTATTTAGGTATCATAAATCATTAGTTAGTTTTCAGAAATTAATTGATTTCGAAAATGAAAGCAAAATATTGATATTCATATATTTCTCGATTTGCAACCTAAATTAATCTTTATAAGCAAATTATTCATTTACAATGCAAAAGAAAATGCATTTTGTAACATTCATATTCCCAACTTTTACAGTGCAAACCATTAATTAGTTTAAAAATGTTAATTTTCATAAAAAATGGAGAAATATATGTATACCAAACTCTTCGTTAAATTTTCCGATAAAATTTAATTCACATACTGTAACATAAAAGTTCGTAACGTGGAAAAATGTTTCTAACAATCGCCTAGAGACATAAACATTCGCTAAAGCAATTCGCCTTCCCAGATTTCGCAATATCTTGATGTTTGTTTATCATAATTATTAACAACCGTCGTAGGACCGTAGATTAAACAATTATTAACAATGTCCTAGTATAAATAATGGCTTAAAATATCATTTCGTTGAAATATTCTTTGTTCGCGATGGAATTGTTCTTATTGAGATCAAACCGACATTGTCAAGGCTGGAAATGTTTATCGATTCACAAACGTCTATCACGATGGTTTTTCTATCTAGAAAAGCGATTAATTGAATTTCGACGCTTTTACATCAAGAATACAGCTTCCACGCATAATCCGAAAATTATAAGAACGAAACAAATGTTAAATTAATGTATCTAATAAACAATTGTTACTTTCCATGCTTTGAAACATTAAGAAACACGTTTATACCTCGAATCTCGGTCAAAATTAATTGCTGTAGGCGAATCAATCATATTTAATGCATAAATAAGATGCATATTGTAAGATAAATGTTCGGAACATGTATAAATGTTAGTAACAATCGCGGAAATGAACAAACATTCACCGAAACCGTTCGCCTTCGCAGATTTCGCAATATCCTGACGTTCATTTATCATATTTATTAACAATCATCGTAGGATTGTAGATTAAACCATTATTAACAATTTCCTAGTATAAATAATGGTTTAAAATATCATTTCGTTGAAATATTCTTCGTTCAGGAAGGAATTTTTCATTGAGGTGCAACCGACATTCTCAAGGCTACACGTATCGATCATCGCGAAGATTGTTCTATTCAGAAAAGCGATTAATTGAATTTCGCCGCTTTGGAGTAAAAAATGAAACTTCTACGCGTATTGTGTAAATTATAAAAATTAAACAAATGTTAAATTAATGTATCTAATAAACAATTGTTACTTTCCATGCTTTAAAACTTTCCGAAACACGTTTTACTATAAATCTCGATCAAAAGCAATTTCTGTAAGTTACTTAATCATTTTTAATGCATGAATAAGATGCACATTGTTCAATTAATATTGAGAAGATGCATAAATGTTAGTAACAATCGCGGAAATGAACAAACATTCACCGAAACCGTTCGTCTTCGCAGATTTTGCAATATCTCGATGTTTATTTATCATATTTATTAACAACCGTCATAGGACCATACTTTAGACAATTATTAACAATGTTCTAGTATAAATAATGGCTTGAAAGTCATTACTTTCTGGAAATATTTGTTAGATCGAACAAAGACAATCGAAGTAACCGTGCGATAAAATAAATGAATATTTCTCTACATATCGAAAAAATAGTTTGTATATATGCATGTATATTCCGAACGCTCAGTGACACACATATGTCACACGGCAATGAAGTGGGTTGCCATCTACTAGAGAATAGGTAAACTACACTTAAGGTGAAAACACCTGGCGGAGAAACGCTCAAGTTTGTTGAGGAATTGTTGTTATTTCCACCAATAGATAGCGCCATAGCGCCACATGCATAATTTACCGACATTACAGATAAGTATTTCCATTTGTATGGTATTCCCTACCGTGCAATAAAATAAATAAATATTTTTGTACAAAGTTTCGTATGTATCATCTTTCGAATAAATGTAAAGTTAAACGAAATCAGCGTAATGAAATTTCTCTGCATTCTAGCCTTCCTTTATACATTTAAAAAAATCTTTGATACCTCGAAATCATGGCTACACATATCGATTATCGACTCACAACTGTTTATCATGATGATTTTTCTACATAGTAAAGCGATTAATCGAAATTCAACACGTTTGAGTAAGAAATACAAATTCTACGCGTATTGTGTAAATTATGAGAATTAAATAAATGCTAAACTATTGCACTAAATAAACAATTATTACTTTCCTTGCTTTCAAACTTTACGAAACAAGTTTTTTACTTTGAATCTCGATCAAAATCAATTTCTATAAGTATAATCATTTACCATGCATAAATAAGATACATATTGTTCGATTAATATTGGGAACATGCATAAATGTTAGTAACAATCGCGAAAGTTAACAAATATGTTCTCCAAGAGACGGCAACCCATATAATTACCACGTTGCAAATGTTTGGAATTTCAGATCATATTTGCATGCATCACAAACAATAATTTCGATATGTAGAGAAATATTTATTTATTGTATCGCACGGTAGGGAATATTATACAAATGGGATTACATATCTTTAATGTCGGTAAATTTATGCTCGTGGCGCTATCTATTGGTGGAAATAAGAACAATTCCTCAACAAACTTGAGCGTTTCTCCGCCAGGTGTTTTCACACTTTAAGTGTAGTTTACCTATCTCTAGTAGATGGCAACCCACTTCATTGCCGTGTGACATATGTGTGTCACGGAGCGTTCAGAATATATATTTGCATATATACAGACTATAATTTCGATATGTAGAGAAATATTCATTTATTTTTATCGCACGGTTACTTCGATTGTCTTTGTTCAATCTAACAAATATTTCCAGAAAGTGATGACTTTCAAGCCATTATTTATGCTAAAACAATGTTAATAATTGTTTAATCTACGGTCCCACGACGCTTGTTAATAATTATGATAAATAAACGTCAAGATATTGCTAAATTTGCGAAGGCGAACGGTTTCGGTGAATGTTTGTCCATTTCCGCAATTGTTAGTAACATTTATATGTGCTCCCAATATTAATTGAACAATGTGAATATTATTTATGCATCACAAATGATTAAGAAACTTATAGAAATTAATTTTGATCGAGCTCCGAAGTAAAGAGGTGTTTCTCAAAGTTTTAAAATATGGAAAGTAATAATTGTCTATTAGATATATCGATGTAACATTTGATTAGTACTTGAGAAATCGAAATGCATACTTCCTTGGCGACAGTGTTCTCCTCATACCAAAGGATGAAATTCAGACATAAATTGTAGAAAATGTTCAATGTTGGGACTCTTGTTGTCAGGAGTATATGATATGCGAGGAAGTGCCACGATTTCGCGAATGAAAAATACTTCTATGAAAAATAATGTTTTAATCCATTATTTATACCAGGACATTGTTAATAATTTTTTATACCATGGTGCCACGACGGTTGTTAATAATTCTGATGAATGAACATCAAGATATTGCGAAATCTGCGAAGGGGAACGGTTTCAGTGAATTGTTGTTCATCCACGCGATTGTTATTATCATTTATGCATGTTTCGAACATTTATGTGAGAGAATGCATCTTAGTTATGCATTTTAAATTATTGATTTGCCTATAGAAATTAAATTTCATCGAGAATTGAAGTAAAACGTGGTATTCATATGTTTCTCGATTTTCGATCGAAATTAATATTTGTAAAGTAATTAATGACTTATAATGCACAAACAAGATGCACATTGTAATGTTAATATTCGGAACGTGCGTAAACGTTAATAACAATCACGGAAATGAAAAAACATTTACCAAAACCGTTCTCCTTCATAGATTTTGCAATATCTTGATGTTTATTTATCATAATCATTAACAACCGTCGTTGGACCATAGTTTAAACAATTATTAACAATGTCCTAGTATAAATAATGGCTTAAAATATCATTTCGTTAAAATATTCTTTGTTCACGAAGGAATTTTTCGTTGAGATCCAACTGATATTCTCAATGTTACAGGTATCGATGATCGATTCACAAGTGTTCATCACGATAATTTTTCTATTTAGAAAAGCGATTAATTGAATTGTGACCCTTCTAAGTAAAAACTGCAACTTCTGCACGTATTGTGTAAATTATAAGAATTAAATAAATGTTAAATTAATGTACCAAATAGACAATTACTACTTTCTATGCATTAAATCTTTACGAAACACGTTTTCACTTCGAATCTCGATCAAAATCAATTTCTATAAGTTACTTAATCATTTGTAATGCATAGATAAGATGTACATTGTTCGATTAATATTGGGAGCACGCGAAAAAGTTAATAACAATCGCATATAGGAAGAAACATTCACAGAAACCGTTCGCCTTCGCAGATTTTGCAATATCTTGATGTTTATTTATCATAATTATTAATAACCGTCGTAGGACCGTAGTTTGAACAATTATTAACTATTTCCTGGTATAAATAATGGCTTAAAATATCATTTCGTTGAAATATTCTTTGTTCGCGAAGGAATTTTTCGCTGAGATCCAACTGACATTTTCAAGGCTACAGGTATCGATTATCGATTCACAAGTCTTCATCGCGATGATTTTTCTATCTAAAAAAGCGATTAATTGAATTTCGGCACTTTTATGTAAAAAATACCACTTCTACGCGTATTGTGTAAATTATAAGAATTAAACAAATGTTAAATTAATGTATTTAATGAACAATTGTTACTTTCCATGCTTTAAAACTTTACGAAACACGTTTTAACATCGAGTCTCGATCAAAATCAATTTCTATAAGTTTCTTAATTAATTGCAATACATAAATAAGATGCACATTGTTCGATCAATATTGGAAACATGCATAAATGTTAGTAACAATCGCGGAAATGAACAAACATTCACCGAAACCGTTCGCCTTCGAAGATTTCGATTAGATCGAACAAAGACAATGGAAGAAACGGTAAGTCACCTTGGGGAGGGTATATAAGGAGCCCCCGGTTGTTTAAAATTTCATTGTTCCCGAAGCCTCCGAGGTGGACGCATCTCTTCGTTTTAGGTTTATGGAAGGGGGACCCCTCACCATGGTAACCGGTACTGGCCGCCGGTAAGCGGTGGTCAGTACTGGCGACCACTCTCTCAATCCTTTCTTTTTCTTTCTAACTGTTTCTTTGTCTAATTCATTTCATTTGTACTCTGATTTTAATTTCTACTTGTTTTGACGTGTTTATTTTTTTCCACTAACAAAATTCATTTCTATTTTCTATTATGCCATGACTTTAGGTTTCTCTTAGGTTTCTCTTAGGCTTCTCTTAGATACATTCTCTTAGATGTATCGGAAAACGAAGAACGAAGAACGAAGAGGAATGATGTATTGCATCCTCCGCGGGACTGTTAATTCTAAGTATAGACTAAGTTAGTTTTAAGGTTACCATGTACGAGTATCTGTGATCTGCCGAGCAATTATCCAATCTTTAACTTCTTTTTGCTCGCTTGCTCGTATCTCAGTCCGGCCACCTCTGCTTGTTGCATAAGCAAGTGACCGGCCGTGGAAGTGGACCGAACGCTCGATCGCTGTCTCGTCTGGTGCGTCCGCTTTGAGAGAGAATATGCTGCGAACACAGAGGCAGGTGTTCGCACCGGTCCCTGCGGAAGTCCTTGTGCCACAAGACCCTCTCTTTGTCATCCTCCGTGAGTCAGGTCCACGCTTTGCGTGGTTCCTGACGCGGAGTTGGGAGAAACGGGGCACTCTATATGAGTGGACGGCGTCGTGCATTTCCTCTTTAATCGGGCCCACTGAGGGGAAACGGGACCGACCTAGTAGGAGCAACTCCACGGTTCGTGTCGCGTATTTCCCAATTTCGCCTAATTTTTCCATAATGTAATTGCTCGGCAGAATTAAACGAGGAGATCAAAGGAACATTGATTCCGTCCATCTCTGCAGTTAGAATAAGTTAGTTTTAAGGCTGTGATCTGCCAAGCAATTATCCAATCTTTAGCTTAATTTTGCTCGCTTCCTCGTTCCTCGGTCCGGTCACCACTGCTTCTTGTACAAGCAAGTGGCCGGCCGTGTAAGTAGTCCGAACGGTCTATCGCCGTCTCTTCCGGTGTGTCCGCTTCCAGAGGGGGCATGTTGCGACCACAGGAGCAGGCATTTTTGCCGATCCATGCGAAAGTCTCCAAAATAAGACCCTCTCGTCGTAAAGATGGAGAAACGGGGCACTCCTCTAGGGGAGTGGTAGGCGTCGTTCGTTTTCTCTGGAATCGGAACCACGGAGGGGAAACGGGATAGACCTAGTAGGACCAACTGCACGGTTCGTGTCGCGTCTTTCCCAATTTTGCCTAATTTTTCCATAATGTAATTGCTTGGCAGAACTAAACAAGGAGATCGAAGGAACATTGATTCTTTCCATCTCTTTCGTTTAGTATCTTCGTTTGTATCGCGTGTCGAGGTAGATCGATGGAACTTTGATTCCATCTATCTCTCTCCGGGTCTCCGCTAGCAGCAACCTCCACGTGGTGAGACCTGGTAATCGGTATTACTCGCGACGAAGTATCACTTACCGCGAGTAACGCCGAGCTAATTGGCTGCGAACTTAGAATAATTATTTAAGATGTGAGAACAAGTAGAAAACAAGATTTTTGTAAGGCGTGTGAGAGTGTGAAGACGTTAATGAAACCAATAACTGGAATAGCTTAGGGGAACAGTACACACACCATTGTAATCGGGCGAGTTTCTACTTTCAGATGCAACAGGAATTTCTCGAGTTCGTCAATCCGTTCGCGAGATATGGGAGTTTGAAGTTAAGGAATGGTTGAGAAACCATCAAAATTTTCGCACCTCTGATGCTAGAAACGAATAACTGGAACGGCCTAGGGGAAAAGTACACACACCATTGTAATCGGTCGACTTTCTACTTTCAGATGCAACAGGAAATAATCGAGTTCGTCAATCCGTTCGCGAGATATGGGAGTTTGAAGTTAAGGAATGCTTGAGAAACCATCAAAATTTTCGGAAGTCTGATACTCGAAACCAATAACTACTATGATCTAGGGCAAAAATACACATACTGTTGTAATCGGGCGAGTTTCTGCTTTCAGATGCAACAGAAATTTCTCGAGTTCGTCAATCCGTTCGCGATATATGGGAGTTTGAAGTTAAGGAATGCTTGAGGAACCATCAAAATTTTCGAAAGTCTGATACTCGAAACCAATAACTACAAAGGCCTAGGGGAAAAATACACATACCGTTGTAATCGGGCGAGTTTCTACTTTCACATGCAACAGGAATTTCTCGAGTTCGTCAATCCGTTCGCGAGATATGGGTGTTGGAAGTTAAGGAATGGTTGAGAAACCATCAAAATTTTCGCTGGTCTGATACTCGAAACCAATAACTGGAATGGCCTAGGGGAAAAATACACACACCATTGTACTCGGGCGAGTTTCTACTTTCAGATGCAATAGGAATTTCTCGAGTCCGTCAATCCGTTCGCGAGATATGGGTGTTGGAAGTTAAGGAATGGTTGAGAAACCATCAAAACTTTCGCTGGTCTGATACTCGAAACCAATAACTGGAATGGCCTAGGGGAAAAGTACACACACCATTGTAATCGGTCGACTTTCTACTTTCAGATGCAAAAGGAAATAATCGAGTTCGTCAATCCGTTCGCGAGATATGGCAGTTTGAAGTTAAGGAATGCTTGAGAAACCATCAAAATTTTCGCAAGTCTGATACTCGAAACCAATAACTACTATGATCTAGGGCAAAAATACACATACCTTAGTAATCGGGCGAGTTTCCACTTTCAGATGCAACAGGCATTTATCGAGTTCGTCAACTCGTTCGCGAGATACGGGAGTTTGAAGATACGGAATGGTTGAGAAACCATCAAAATTTTCGCTGGTCTGATACTCGAAACCAATAACTGGAATGGCATAGGGGAAAAGTACACATACCATTGAAATCGTGCGGGTTTCTACTTTCAGATGCAACAGGAATTTCTCGAGTTCGTCAATCCGTTCGCGAGATATGGGAGTTTGATGTTAAGGAATGGTTGACAAACCATCAAAATTTTCGCTGGTCTGATACTCGAAACCAATAACTGGAATGGCCTAGGGGAAAAGTACACATACCATTGTAATCGTGCGAGTTTCTACTTTCAGATGCAACAGGAATTTCTCGAGTTCGTCAATCCTTTCGCGAGATATGGGTGTTTGAAGTTAAGGAATGGTTGAGAAACCATCAAAATTTTCGCTGGTCTGATACTCGAAACCAATAACTGGAATGGCCTAGGGGAAAAGTACACACACCATTGTAATCGGGCGAGTTTCTACTTTCAGATGCAACAGAAATTTCTCGAGTTCGTCAATCCGTTCGCGAGATATGGGAATTTGAAGTTAAGGAATGCTTGAGAAACCATCGAAATTTTCGAAAGTCTGATACTCGAAACCAATAACTACAAAGGCCTAGGGGAAAAATACACACACCATTGTAATCGGGCGAGTTTCTACTTTCAGATGCAACGGGAATTTCTCGAGTTCGTCAAACCGTTCGCGAGATATGGGTGTTTGAAGTTAAGGAATGGTTGAGAAACCCTCAAAATTTTCGCTGGTCTGATACTCGAAACCAATAACTGGAATGGCCTAGGGGAAAAGTACACACACCATTGTAATCGGGCGAGTCTCTACTTTCAGATGCAACAGGAAATTCTCAAGTTTGTCAACCCGTTCGCGAGATATGGGAGTTTGAAGTTAAGGAATGCTTGGGAAACCATGAAAATTTTCAGAAGTCTGATACTCGAAACCAGTAACTACAAAGGCCTAGGGGAAAAATACACCTACCGTTGTAATCCGGCGAGTTTCTACTTTCACATGCAACCTGAATTTCTCGAGTTCGGCAATCCGTTCGCGAGATATGGGAGTTTGAAATTAAGGAATGGTTGAGAAACCATCAAAATTTTCGCTGGTCTGATACTCGAAACCAATAACTGGGATGGCCTAGGGGAAAAGTGCACAAACCATTGTAATCGGGCGAGTTTCTACTTTCACATGCAACAGGAACTTCTCGAGTTCGGAAATCCGTTCGCGAGATATGGGAGTTTGAAGTTAAGGAATGGTTGTGAAACCATCAAAATTTTCGCTGGTCTGCTACTCGAAACCAATAACTGGAATGGCCTAGGGGAAAAGTACACACACCATTGTAATCGGGCGAGTTTCTACTTTCAGATGCCACAGAAATTTCTCGAGTTCGTCAATCCGTTCGCGAGATATGGGTGATTGAAGTTAAGTAATGGTTGAGAAACCATCAAAATTTTCGCTGGTCTGATACTCGAAACCAATAACTGGAATGGCCTAGGGGAAGAGTACACACACCATTGTAATAGGGCGAGTTTCTACTTTCAGATGCAACAGAAATTTCTCGAGTTCGTCAATCCGTTCGCGAGATATGGGAATTTGAAGTTAAGGAATGCTTGAGAAACCATCAAAATTTTCGAAAGTCTGATACTCGAAACCAATAACTACAAAGGCCTAGGGAAAAATACACCTACTGTTGTAATCGGGCGAGTTTCT